>NC_044984.1:108959575-109092075 GCF_008728515.1 Papio anubis
CCTTCTTTCCTTCCTTCCTTCCTTCTTTCCTTCCTTCCTTCCTTCTTTCCTTCCTTCCTTCCTTCTTTCTTTCTTTCTTTCTTTCTTTCTTTCTCTTTCTTTCTCTCTCTCTCTCTCTTTCCTCTCTCTCTCTCTGTCTCACACATACACACACACACACTCTCACACACAATCACACACAGAGAGAGAAACTTTTATGGTTACTCCAAATTTATTTCCAAGAAAAACATGGAGTTATACCTCTGTGGATTTTCTTCCCTGGGCGCTGAATGCATGGCATATCCAATCAAGATTTGGTCATGGTGAAACTGACTGCATTGCACTTTAAGAAAAAAATCTAGGCGTTCCCGGTGGGTGCACACATGGTAGTGTACAGGGATACAGAAGTGGGCATCCACATTTCCAAAATAAACTACTTCTAGGTGATCCAGAACTTGCATCTGTCCAATGCAAGCCAACTATCAATGCACATGAATTACCAGGACCTCATCCTTCCAGCCTCCCCAATCTCCCCAGAATCTCTGGGGACGTACCAATGCCTGTGAGGCCTAGTGAAAACAGTGCAGTCCCTGAATTCACTGTCATCCAAGAACAGCTTGAGACCTGTTTACTTCAGAACCAGCAAAAGGTGAACAGGTCTTTCCTGAAAGTCCTGGTTTCTAGGAGAAGATTTTAAATATAGGACAGTTGAAGAGGAGGGGTCACTCAGAGGACTGGGGACCAGGAGTTGGAACTCATCAGCTTGTGAGAAGTTCTAGGGTTTGTGACCTTGGTGCCCTTAGGCATATTCCTTAATCTTTCTGAACGTCAGCATCTCCCTCTATTCAAAAGGGCCCATTGCCAGGCTCAGTAGCTCATGCCTGTAATCCCAGAACTTTGGGAGGCCAAGGTGGGAGGATTGCTTGAGCTCAGGAGTTGGAGACCAGCCTGGGCAACATAGTGAGACTCTGTCTCTCCAAAAAAAAAAAAAGGAAAGGGCCAATTGCCAGGTACGGTGGCTCACACCTGTAATCCCAGCACTTACGGAGGCAGGTGCAGGAGGATAGCTTTAGGCCAGGAGTTCAAGTCCTGCTTCGGCAACATAGTAAGACCTCATTCTCCATAAAATGAAAGAAACAAACAAAAAGACAAAAGGGCCCATTGCCTGTCAGCCCCGGCGGGCTGCTGTGAAAGTCAAGAGAGACAGAGGAAGCAAGACCGTTCTGGAAAATGCTGAGTGCTGTGTGAGAGGTGTTCACTGTTGCACCCTGAGTGTGCCCAGACTGTCTTAAAACTTTCACCCACTCTGCCTTCTGGGCAGGCAGTTCAGGCTTCTCAGAGGTGTCTCCTTATCGACTGGAATGCAGGAAACACCCAAAATAGAGACGGCTGAGGCGTGTCTTCACTAGCTCAGCTCAACCGGCTTTTGAGGTTTGCAATGCAAGATGAGTCCTGGGTTCTATCTTGATTGTGCCTTTGAGAGGGTTGGTCAGAGGTAAGATTAGCTATCTGGCGTCCTCTGTTCATATGCACACACTGAAAACCCAGAGGGCAACCAAGCCAGATAGCAAGTGGCAGCACCCACAAAAATGTGTGTCCGGAAAGAAATCAAGAGGGATCAGAAGAAAAGGCAGACTCGGGTCATTTTCCAAGGGGCTCACAGTTCTGAGGGCTGGAGCCATGAGAGTCCAAGGGGGTCTAGCATCCCATACAGGATGCTGTCTCTCAGGGAAGGAATGGTGTTGAGGAATCAACGCTGGGGGTTAATCCAAGCCGGGCCTCCCGGGAGAGCCATCTTGTGGCCACTCGAGTATTTGACTGTTCAATTATCTTCCCTTTTTTCTTCTTTAAAGAGAAAGCTCTTCCCAATACTAAATGAAACTGGATGTAATCGTTGTTGGGTGGGTCAGAAGTGTTTTAGAAATTGGCAAAGGGAGACCAGGTGCGGTGGCTCACACCTGTAATCCAAGCACTTTGGGAGGCTGAAGTGGGTGGATTACCTGAGGTCAGGAGTTCAAGACCAGCCTGACCAACATGGTGAAACTCTGTCTCTACTAAAAATACAAAAAAGTTAGCCAGGTGTGGTGGCAGGTGCCTGTAATCCCAGCTAATCGGGAGGCTGAGGCAGGAGAATCGCTTGAACCTGGGAGGTGGAGGTTGCAGTGAGCCGAGATCATGCTATCGCACTCCAGCCTAGGTGACGGAGCAAGACTCCATCTCAGAAAAAACAAGCAAGCAAGCAAGAAAGAAAGAGAAAGAGACAGAGAGAGAGAGAGAGAGAGAGAGAGAGAGGAGGGAAGGAAGGAAGGAAGGAAGGAAGGAAGGAAGGAAGGAAGGAAGGAAGGAAGGAAGGAAGGAGAAGGAAGGAAGGAAGAGAAAGAAAGAAAGAAAGAAAGAAAGAAAGAAAGAAAGAAAGAAAGAAAGAAAGAAAGAAAGAAAGAAAGAAAGAAAGAAAAAAAGAAAGAAAAGAAAGAAAAGAAAGAAAGAAAGAAAGAAAGAAAAGAAAGAAAGAAAGAAAGAAAAGAAAGAAAAGAAAGAAAGAAAAGAAATTAGCAAAGGGTAGAAAGAGTTGTAGGCCTGCAAATCTTACCAGGCTGATCGAGGTAATGCTAGCTCTCTAACTACTTGGACGTGTCACTTATTCTCTAACAGCAACAACAAATGAAGAGTCATAATACCTTCATTTTGTGTAGAAACTATGTGCAACTTGGCTGGGCGCGGTAGCTCACGCCTGTGATCCCAGCACTTTAGGAGGCCAAGGGGTCAGGAGTTCAAGACAAGCCAGGCCAACATGGTGAAACCCCGTCTCTACTAAAAACACAAAAATGAGCCGGGCATTGTGGCGCACACCTGTAGTCCCAGCTACTCTGGAGGCTGAGGCAGGAGAATCGCTTGAACCCCAGAGACGGAGGACTCAGTGAGCCGAGACCATGCCACTGCACTCCTGCCTGGGCTAAAGAGACGTCATCTCAAAAACCACACAAACAAACAACAACAAAAAAACCTATGTGCAACACACTGAGCTTTAAATATATTTTTCACTTCATCCTCATCGAAACTTCTGACTGTAATCTCATTTTAGAGGTGAGGAAAGTGGACTCCCAGTTGGAGATTGTGGGTGGCCATTATAGGTTACTAAGTAGAAGAGGGGAGAAAAAGAAAAGGAAATTGGAATGGAGTTTTGAGTTTTGGGTTAGTTTTTGTGTTTGTTTGTTTGTTCTTTGTTTTGTGTGTGTGTTTCTTTTTTCTTATTTTGAGACGGAATCTCGCTTTGTCACCAGGCTGGAGTGCAGTGGCGTGATCTCGGCTCACTGCAAGCTCCACTTCCCAAGTTCAAGCGATTCCCCTGCCTCAGCCTCCTGAGAAGCTGGGACTACAGGCGCCGCCACCATGTCTGGCGAGTTGTTTTTTTTTTTTTTTTCCCCTGCATTTTAGTAGAGACGGGGTTTCACCATGTTAGCCAGGACGGTATCGATCTCCTGACCTCGTGTTCCGCTCGCCTCGGCCTCCCAATGCTGGGATTACAGGCGTGAGCCACCGTGCCAGGCCGAAATGGAGTTTCTAGGAGATGAATTTGGACTTGAAAGGAAGAGGAGACATCCAGGGTTGGCCTACATTTTATCCAGTGAGTGTCCCTGCAACTCCTCTGGGAATAGAGTACCCATCTTAGAGATAAAGAAACTCAGAGCTGCTGGTGCGGTGGCTCACGCCTGTAATCCCAGCACTTTGGGAAGCCGAGGCGGGTGGATCACGAGGTCAGGAGATCGAGACTGTCCTGGCTAACACGGTGAAACCCCGTCTCTACTAAAAATACAAATAATTAGCCAGGCGTGATGGCGGGTGCCTGTAGTCCCAGCTACTCAGGAGGCTGAGGCAGGAGAATGGCATGAACCTGGGAAGCGGAGCTTGCAGTGAGCCGAGATCTCACCACTGCACTCCAGCCTGGGTGACACAGCGAGACTCCGTCTCAAAAAAAAAAAAAAGGAAGAAACTGAGAGCTGAAAGGTTACATGTATTGCCTGGGGTTATAAAATCAGGGCGAGCAGGAAAGTCTTGACTTTGGGGAGCAAGAATCAAACAACACAATTTAAATAGCTAATCTAGCTAATCTCAGGAGGCCTGATAGGGGCTTTTGGAGTCAGGAACTGCATAAATAAATCCAGGTGTCCTCCTCTGATCTCCATACAAACAAATGGGATTAGCACATCAAAGACTTGGTTCTTTGTACTGTAAGTAGCACTACCCTAAGGTGGGCAGTGGGCCAGCTGGAAGATGCAGGAATTCAGAAACTGTTAATTCACCAATTTCTTGGGCTTCCTTCCTTAACTAGCTGTGTGACCTAGGACGAGCTAATTAACCTTGCTGTACCTTCGTTTTCTCATCTATAAAATGGGTGTCATTATAATGGCAACCTCATAAACTGGTTTGGGTATAAAATGGAAATAACATCAATATTTATGACGCTTACTATGTGCCAAACGGTATTCTAACTTCATTTGTTACATTAACTGAAATCTCACAACCACCGTGTATTAAATGGGTTCTTATGTAAGGGAGTGAACTATTATTTAATGATTAAAATGATGAATGTAAAATCTATCAAGCAACATGGAGAATGCATTATATTGAGTAATAAGAATAAATAATAAGTGAGGGTGGGTGCAGTGGCTCACACCTCTATTCCCAGCACTCTGGGAGGCTGAGGCAGGTGGATCACTTGGGGTCGGGAGTTCGAGACCAGCCTGGCCAACATGGCAAAACCCCGTCTCTACCAAAAATAGCTGGCATGGTGGCACTCATCTGTAATCCCAGCTACTTGGGAGGCTGAGGCAGGAGAATCACTTGAACCCAGGAGGTGGAGGTTGCAGTGAGCCAAGATCGTGCCACTGCACTCCAGCCTGGGTGACAGAATAAGACTCTGTCTCAATAATAATAATAATAATAAGTGAATTTCAAAATATTATCTACTTTAGGACAATAGTTCTATTTAAATTCCTGAATACAAGAACAGGAAGAGAAAGTGGAAAAGGGAACCCCAAATTATTGGTGGAATTGTGCCTGGTCTACATGTTGTTAGTTTCTGTTATGAAATTGTCTTTCTAAGAAATAAAACATATTTATACATAAATGTATACGAGCAGTTTATTGGGTTTGATTGATAGGAAGACCTGTTATTCTCCTCCCAGGAAAATACATACACCCAATAGGTAGGTGGCCTCCCATTCTCCAGAATTCCTAGACCTACTCCCCTCCTAAATCCCATCCATTGATCCCTGGGGCCCACAGGATAGGAACCCATGCTTTCATTCAAGAATGTATCTCTCTCTCTCTCTCTGTCTTTCCTTCTCTCTTTCTTTCTTTCCTTCTCTCTTTCTTTTCTTTCTTTCTCTCTTCCTTCTTTCTTTCCTTCCTTCCTTCTCTCTTTCTTTCTTTCCTTCTCTTTCTTTTCCTTCCTTCCTTCCTTCCTTTCCCTTCCTTCCTTCCTTCCTTCCTTCCTTTCTTTCTTTCTTTTTCTTTCTTTCTTTCTTCTTTCCCTTCCTTCCTTCCTTTCTTCCTTCCTTCCTTCCCTCCCTCCCTCCCTTCCTTTTTTTATTTCCTTTCTTTCTCTCTTTTTTATTTTTCTCTCTCCCTTTCTTCCTTCCTCCCTCTCTTCATTTTATTTTATTATTATCTTTTTTCATAATGGAGTTTCACTCTGTTGCCCATGTTGGAGTGCAGTAGCGCGATCTCAGCTCACTACAACCTCCGCCTCCCAGGTTCAAGCGTTCTCCTGCCTCAGCCTCCCGAGTAGCTGGGACTATAGCACCACCACACCCGGCTAATTTTTGCATTTTTAGTAGAGACGGGGTTTTGCCATGTTGGCCAGGCTGGTCTCAAACTTCTGAGCTCAGGTGATCTGCCTGCCTGGGCCTCCCAAAGTCCTGGGGTTACAGGCATGAGCCACTGTGCCTGGCCTTCTTTCTTTTTGTTTCTATGTTCTTTTCTCTCTCTCTTTTTTTCCCCTTACCTCCATCCCTCCCTTCCTCCTCCTCCTCTCTCTCTCTCTCCCCCATCTAATATGTGTGAGACACACAGTGGGCCAAGTAGTGAGGACACAATTGTGAGATGTTGCAATGTAACCTGCTGACATTCCCACATTATCTGCTCCTTGGTTTACTCCGCCTTTTAATCTATTAGTGGCCTTACTTTGTGAAAATAGTAATAGACCGAGAAAAATAACTAA
Source organism: Papio anubis (assembly GCF_008728515.1). Lineage (NCBI taxonomy): Eukaryota > Metazoa > Chordata > Mammalia > Primates > Cercopithecidae > Papio > Papio anubis. Next base: position 108,965,778 of record NC_044984.1, read on the forward strand.
CATCCAGGGGAGATGTTGCTGATTACAAGGGATTTTCTCACACATAGCCTGATGGTAAGCCTCTGGTCACTGTGTAAGTAGATATTACTGGTATCTTGGTTTAACAAAAGAGAACACAAACACTCAAAGAAGATGGAATAAATGATGGGTTTGTCTGTAAGCAATGGAGCCAAAATTCTGAGCCCAGGGGTTTTTGACTGCAGAGATCACAGGAGAACTTATCATCTGGTGGATAAGACAAGAGTTTGAATTCGGATTCTGGCAGGTGCTGTGTGATCTTAAGGGAGCTACTTTGATTCTCTGAGCCTGTATTTCCCTCTAAAAATGAGTAGTAGGAATAACATCGGTTTGGCAATAAAAACAGCAGAAACAACAGGAAGAGGAATATTAACCGCGAGCATGACTGATTGTGTTTTCGGCGCCAGTGCTGTGCAGTCTAGAGGGATCTCCTTTCATCTTCACAACAGCACTGTGTTGTGGTACAATTGTCATTCCTCCTTATCAAATGTGGATGACAAGGACTTTGGCACAATCTGAGGAACAGAGGAAGTGCTCAAGATGGGATAGCAAAATTAACGGAGGAAAAAAACCTCATTTCTTTTCTTTTTTTTTTTTTTTTCATCAGTAGGGAAAATTTGTGTTGAATCTTTGACAATTCCTCCTCCAGGCTCCTGGACCTAAAGCCCCATGGTCTTAAAAGGTTTTCAACTAGTGAATCATCTTTTGTCTTGATCTAGGTGTCATTTTGCATATCTACAACAAGGGCCAGTCTAACTGCTGGGTGCAAGAGACACCTTTTTTCAGAAGACCCAAGGAAGGGAGGATTGCCACATTAAAAGTAATGCTTACATGTGGACAAAATGTAACTTGATGTCGGCCCAGTGGAGTGGCTCATGCTTGTAATCCCAGCACTTTGGGAGGCCGAGGTAGGAGGATCACTTGAGCTCAGGAGTTCAAGACCAGCCTGGGCAATGTAGCAAGACCCCTGTCACTACAAAATATAAAAATAAAAAATAAAACAATTAGCTGAGCATGGTGGTGCATGCGTGTAGTCCCAGCTACTCAGGAGGCTGAAAGAGGAGGATCACTTGAGCCTTGGTAGCACCACTGCACTCCAGCCTCAGTGACAGAGCAAGACTCTGTCTCAAATAACAACAACAACAAAACTTTATGTCGACAATTGAGCTCTTTTAAATATATAAAATTGTATTTATTATGTAATGTGGGTGCATTTTAAGATGTGGGTAAGGGGTCTCCCCAAAATAAGAATGTTTGGGACCTACAAGATCCTTACAAAAAAAGTCTCTGTCCAAAATTATCATAATTGTTGGCCAGCCATGGTGGCTCATGCCTGTAATCCCAGCACTTTGGAAAGCCAAGGCAGGCAGATCACTTGAGGCCAGGAGTTCAAGACCAGCCTAGCCAACATGGCAAAACCCCATCTCTACTAAAAATACAAAAATTAACCAGGCATGGTGGCACATGCCTATGGTCCCAGCTACTTAGGAGGCTGAGGTAGGAGAATCGCTTGAACCTGGAAGGTGGAGGTTGTAGTGAGCTGAGATCATGCCACTGCACTCCAGCCTGGGTGACAGAGCAAGACTTTGCCAAAAAAAAAAAAAAAAAGGCCTGGCATGGCTCATGCCTGTAATCCTAGCACTTTGGGAGGCCGAGGTAGGCGGATCATGAGGTCAGGAGATCCAGATCATCCTGGCCAACATGGTGACACCCCGTCTCTACTAAAACACAAAAAATTAGCTGGGCGTGGTGGCGGGTGCCTGTAGTCCCAGCTACTCAGGAGGCTGAGGCAGGGGGATTGCTTGAACCCGGGAGGCGGAGGTTGCAGTGAGCTGAGATCATGCCACTGCACTCCAGGCTGGCGTCAGAGCAAGATTCTGTCTCAAAATAATAATTAATAATAATAATAATTGTTGAAACTGCTTGATAGGAAGGGAGGGGTTCATTATGTTTGGATGCATTTCAAATTTTTCAAAACATTTATTTTCAAAGACCATTATCCCCCCAAATTCCATTTATTCACCACTTCATCCTTCTAAAGCACCTTTTGCTTAGGCGGAGTTTGCAGAATTCCACCAAGTTCATTCCTCAGATCACTAGATCTTGAGGTAGTTTGAGATCTCTGGAGACAACAAGAAGAATGAATAAACAAATGTTTGTTTTCTCCTCTTAAAATTCCTGAAGGCAAGAGGCAGTAAATGAATAAATTAGGAGATCTTTGGTGGACCTGACCCCATAAGCAGCTGCTGGCCCCAGTGGCCTCCTGCCTTTGTTTTTCTAAGGCTCTGGGGCTATTGTCCCCAGTCTGTGGAAAAACCATCCTACCCATTTGCAAAAAGAGACGGTTGCATTTCAACGTCTACAGAGAGTCTCCCTTCTCAGGCTGAGGTTCCCTGACCCAGTGGTGTCTTGCTGTCCTCACAAAGACAAGAAATCATTAGCCCTAATTAAGTCCTCCGTAGCAGGCTGCCTGGGATCCAGTAGGCAGGTCTTCATTCCCACCCTCTTTACTAGGAAAAAGGGAAGGAAAGGAGACAAGCCTCTTTGGATATTATCCTTCAGGGTGGGTGCTAGTATGAATCCGTAAAGATCAGTTTGGTGAAATGTATCATAAACCTCAAACATGCCTCCTACTCTTTTCCCTCTTGGAATGTATCTGGGGGAATCCATAACATGGGAGGAGACTAAGGCGAATGAACAAGGGTTTAAAGAGCAAAAACACTGCCTATTAAATAGCAAATGAAATGTCTATTTGTATGGACAATAGAATACCTATTTATAGAATGGTGGTAGAACCACAAGGTGCCATATTTTGCCAAATTTTGCAAGTATTAAAATGGTGAAGGAGTGGGGCAGGTGGCCCACGCCTGTAATCCCAGCACTTTGGGAGACCAACGCAGGAGGATCACTTGAGCCCAGAAGTTCAAGACAAACCTGGGCAACACAGTGAGACCCCATCTCTACAAAAAAATTTAAAAATTAGTTGGGCTTCACAGCACAGCCCTGTAGTCCCAGCTACTTGGCAGGCTGAGAGGGAAGGTCACTTAAGCCAGGGAGGTGGAGGCTGAAGTGAGTTGTGATCACACCACTGCACTCCAGCGTGGGTGACAGAATGGGACCCTGTCTCAAAAATAAAACAGCGAAGATACGGACAAGAAACAAAATGTTCTTAATATTGTAAAGAAATAATTCAATTACAAAACAATATTTTTATTTTATTTATTTATTTATTTATTGAGGCGGAGTCTCATTCTGTCACCCAGGCTGGAGTACAGTGGCATGATCTCGGCTCACTGCAACTTCCAGCACCTGGGTTCAAGAAATTCTCCTGCCTCAGACTCCCAAGTATCTGAGATTACAGGCATGCACCACCACACCCAGCTAATTTCTTTGTATTTTTAGTAGAGGCAGGGTTTCACTATGTTGGCCAAGCTGGTCTCAAACTCCTGACTTCAAATGATCCACCCACCTCAGCCTCCCAAAGTGCTGGGATTACAGGTGTGAGCCATGCGCCCAGTCAAAACAATATTTTTGTTAAAAATAAAATATGCAGTCATGCACGGTGGCTCATGCCTGTAATCCCAGCACTTTGGGAGGCCATGACGGGTGGATCACAAGGCCAGGAGTTCAAGACCAGCCTGGCCAATATGGTGAAACCCCTTCTCTACTAAAAATACAAAAAAATTAGCCAGGCGTGGTGGTGGGTGCCTATAGTCCCAGCTACTCAGGAGGCTGAGGCAGGAGAATAGCTTGAACCCAGGAGGCGGAGGTTGCAGTGAGCTGAGATCGCACCGCTATACTCTAGCCTGGGTCACAGAGCGAGACTCTGTCTCAAAAAAAAAAAAAAAAAAGAAAGCTATACCCATACTAAGCACCCTCTTGTATATTATTTCATTAATTAAAAATTCCTTTGTTTTCAATTTTTAAAAAATGAGTCCTGGCCGGGCGCGGTGGCTCAACCCTGTAATCCCAGCACTTTGGGAGGCCGAGACGGGCGGATCACGAGGTCAGGAGATCAAGACCATCCGGGCTAACACGGTGAAACCCCGTCTCTACTAAAAATACAAAAAATTAGCCGGGCGTGGTGGCGGGCGCCTGTAGTCCCAGCTACTCCGGAGGCTGAGGCAGGAGAATGGCGTAAACCCGGGAGGCGGAGCTTGCAGTGAGCTGAGATCTGGCCACAGCACTCCAGCCTGGGTGACAGAGCGAGATTCCGTCTCAAAAAAAAAAAAAAAAAAAAAAAAAATGAGTCCTAATGGCATTTTAACGACAATAGCAGCAAAGCTATCGGGAAGGGGATCAGAGACCTCTAACTTGGGCTTTCCTACTGGTTGTCTATTTCTTTTAGATTTCCCCTCCAGTGTCATCTCTTAGGTTCCCTTCTTAGACCCTTCTGTCTAAACTGGGCCCTCCCTGGCACTGTCTCTCAGCCTGTTTATTTTTTACTTTCTGCATAGCACTTACCATAATCTGTATTTATCACGTGCATTTTTTAGTTGAATTCTACTCTTCCTGTCCCCGTGACCTAGAACTCGAGTAGTGACCTTCACTGTCTTTGTTCATGGCTGCAAGTACCAGGAGACTCTGTGAAATATTTCATATAATGAACAGTAGCTTATTAAATATTATAGAAGAAATAAATATGTGAATGACCAAGTTAGTGAATGAGTAGATGACTGAGTGACTGAGTTCATGAATGAATGAATGAGTGAGTGAAATCTGGCTTCAGAGAGTGAGACTTTTCTTCGTCCATGGCTCAGGATACAGAGTGACAGCCAGAACACGGCAGACAAATGGGTCTCCTAAGAGTCTGGAAGCTGGGCCCAGCCCCTCCACTCTTACATCTGACCTTGACCAAGGTTCCAGCCATGTGGACAGAAGTGGATCTCCGTTCCCAGGGAAGGACCCTTTCATATGTTAATATTCTCATGAGTGTTTGGCCCACATGATTTTCTTTTGCTTGCACAACACTTTGGGGCTGGTATTATTATCCCTGTTTTAATTGATGAGGAAACTGAGACCCAGAGAGGTGAAATGTTTTGGCCCAGTTCACAGAATTAGCAAATGCACTCCAGACCTGGCCTGCCAGAGGGAGGGAGAAGCAGCATGTTCCCAACCTTTACTCCATCAGATTCCCACAATAGAACTTTCACTCTCCAGCCATATTTTAAAGTTTTGGGGAAGAGAAGAGAGGCAATGAGAAACCAAGAGAGAAAACCCTCAGAGGAGGAGCCACCAGGAGAAACCTCCGCAATCGCAGTCCAGTAAATTCTCAGTACAGATTTGCTTGAATAAAAAAATGAATGGGCTGGGTGCGGTGGCTCACGCCTGCAATCCCAGCACTTTGGAAGGCCGAGGCAGGCTGATTGCTTGAGACTAGGAGTTCAGCACCAGCCTGGGTGACATGGCACAACTCCATTTCTATAAAAAATACAAAAATTAGCCAGGTGATGGGGTGTGTGCCTGTAGTCCCAGCTACTTAGAGGCTAAGAGGTGGGAGAATTGCTTGAGCTAGAAAGGTGAGGTTGCAGTGAGCTGTGATTTCACCACTGCACTTCAGCCTGGATGACAGAGCAAGACCTTGTGTCAAAAAAGTGAATGAAGGGATGGGACATAGTGAAGTGATTAGAAGCACACACTGAGGTGTTGGGCCTGGATTCAAACTCCATCTTTCCCACTTCCGTGTTGTGTGAAAATAGGCAAATGACTTTAATTTGTCGAGTCTCAGTTTCTTCATCTGAAGAATGAGAATAAAAGGGTTGCTGTGATAATTAATTGCTATAATGCCCATTAGCACTTAGTATGGTATCTGGCATAAGGTAATATCTATAATACAGTAGTTCCCTACAGTCAATAAAAGTCAATTATTTTCATTATTTTATTTAAATTGGAGGCTGGGCCGGGTATAGTGGCTCATGCCTGTAATCCCAGCAATTTGAGAGGCCAAGACAGGAGAATAGCTTGAGGCCAGGAGTTCGAGGCCAGCCTGGGCAACATAGTGAGATCCCCATCTCTGCCAAAAGAAAGAAAAAAAAAAAGAAGAAGAAAAAATTAGCTGGGCGTGATGATGTGCGCCTGTAGTCCCAGCTACTTGGGAGGCTGAGGCAGAAAGATTGCTTGTGCTCAGGCTCAAGCGAGGCTTCAGTGAGCTACGATTGTGCCACTGCACTCCAGCCTGGGAAACACAGCACGACCCTGTCTCTGAAATAAATAAATAAATCAGCAAATAAATAAATAAACTGGAGGCCATTTGTTGAAAATTAAATTATGTAGAGATACATAATTCGGAATCAGGGGAATCTAGGTTCCAATTTCATTTGCCGTGACTAGCTGTGTGGACATAGAGATGCCACACAACTTCTCCAAACCCACATTCTCATCTGCAAAATAGGGATTAAGCCCAATAAAAGTGGTGATATTGACAGGATGACATGGCCAAAGGACTCAGAACATAGTGGGCCCAAGGTAAAATGGAACGTTCTGGTAGATCCTCACTATGGCTAAATGCATGGGAACATGGCATGATTTCTGAGCATGTTGATGATGACGGTAGTAAATTGATTGAAAGCAGACATAGCCATGTGTTCTCAGGTGTCTCTCCTGCACCTCATTTTTGATAGGCACAAAGGAACGTAATGGGTCAGAATGGGAGCCTGTGGCCCTCAAAGGCAGGCTCTGTACTACCCATCTCTGAGTCTTCGGCACTCAGCACACCTAATCATAAAACCTGAATGAACCAGTTGTCGAACAATTGTGTTAAGGTTGGAGAATTACGCTCCTGGGGCAACAACATAGGATTCCAGTTTAGTGAATCTTGCACGCAAATCCTGGAAGACATACAGCGAGAAAGCTGATTCTATGTATTCCTGATAATAAAAATAACTAAGTGCTGGAATGCTTACTAGATACATGTCACGTAGGAAAACAAGGAGTTCAGAGAGGTTAAGTAACTAACTCAAGGACACACAGCTAGAAAGCTGCAAAGCTGGGTTTTAAATGCACCAGAATTTATACACTCTCAGCCAGTGTTCTCAATCTTTTCATTACTGCACTTCCTGAGGATCCTTTCTACATGTTCCTAATGGCCCAACCCCATGAAATTGTAATATGACAGACACACTGCGTATGTCTCTGTGCTTGATGTATATTTGTGCTTTATACACAGACAGATTTTTGGCTGGGTGCGGTGGCTCATGCCTGTAATCCCAGCACTTTGGGAGGCCCAGGTAGGCAGATCACATGAGGCCAGGAGTTCAAGACCAGCCTGTCCAACATGGCAAAACCCTGTCTCTACTAAAAGTACAAAAATTAGCCAGGCATGGCGGTGGGCACCTGTAATCCCAGCTACTTGAGAGGCTGAGGCTGGAGAATCACTTGAACCTTGGAGATGGAGGTTGCAGTGAGCCGAAATCATTCCACAGCACTCCAGTCTGGGCAGCAGAAACTCTTTCTCAAAATAAATAAATAAATACGTAAATAAAATTAAATTTTTGGACCACCCTTTCTAAGAATCAATTTTCATCCCCATTAAGAAGGTATTCTCTCTATTACCTCCATTCCTGATGGCTTTGATTGGGGGGCTATTTGTGGCTGCCACATTCCCCTAAAAAACACAGACCAGGGCTATCCACAGGTGCCATCTTGAATAGCAAACGAAATGTTTCTGTTCAGAAAATCGAATTTGTCAGCCAGGTGCAGTGGCTCACATCTGTAATCCCAGCATTTTGGGAGGCCAAAGCAGGAGGATCACTTGTAGCCAGGAGTTCAAGACCAGCCTGGGCAACATAGTGAGACCCCCTCTCTACAAAAAATTTAACAATTAGCTGGCTATGGTGGCATGCACCTGTAGTCCCAGCTACTCAAGAAACTGGGGCAGGAGGATGGCTTGGGCCCGGGAGACTGAGGCTTCAGTGAGCTATCATCTTGCCTGGGCAAGAGAGACTCTGTCTCAGGAAAAAGAAAAAGAAAGACAGAAAATTGAATTTGTCCCTAATACCAGCCTTCTATCAGTTCTGAGCCTTTCTCTTAGCTGCAATACCTTGTGTCTTGGGATTATCAAGGCAGGGTGGCGGAGCACTTTGGAAAACAGAGATGATGTTTTTGATGCTTTTTAGAAAAGTAAACAGTGTGAATTCTTCTTGATTTTCTGTCAAAGCCTTCGGCCCTCACCCCTCAGGAGCCCAGAGCTGGAGTGTGCTAGCCCTCTCTTCCCACTTGCCCTTAATTAATCCCTGAAGACTCAGGGGTCTGTCTGAAGTGGTCTTCAAGAGCCTACTCTGGGGCCTGACAGGGGGCCCACTTGAGCCTCCCCATCAGGGACAATGGCACTGCATTCTTACCCCGTTTCCGCCCCGCCAGGGCTCCCTTCTGACCCTCGGAAAAGGGAAGGACAACAAGGCCCTTATTGGAGGGCCCTGACATTGCAATGCCTGCTTTTGTCGTCTCCCTGGTGTCAGCAGGATCTGCCCCCCAGCCCCCATTCTCGGGCACTTCCTTCCCACTCCCATGGACTGATGTCAGTTCCAGAAAGAGTGGATTGTTCTCCCCAGCCACCCGGCGGCAGAGCGCAGGGTCCAAGACTGGGAGAAAGAGGGTGCGAAATCGTCCAGCACCCTGGCGACAGAAAACTCATTAAACCTCCTGCCAAGGACGCCCCCCCGTCTGTGGGCGCCGATCCTGCCATTCAACAAGAAAGTGGGTCCTGGGATTTCTGACAGGGTGGGGGACATGTGTTGTCCCTCCTGAGCTCGTAAAATGAATCCTGCCACAGAAAGGAAATGGAGCTTGGGCGTGTTTTGAAGTCCAGAGGAAAGGCAGATGATGGTTATGGGGTCCCATGACTATAAATGTGTGCCTTCCACTTTTTTTTCTCAACAGTCTCATGGCTTTCAGCCAACTAACCACTAATTCAAGGATTTGGTGCCAAACATGAGGAATCTTCTAGAAAAAGAAGCTAACTGAAGGGGGCATGATATGGTCTTGACTTTTATGGTGACATTGATGTCTAGAGCCTTGGGAGTTTCACTGGTCCAATGCGCCCGTTTCACAGGGGTAAAAACAGAGGGCCCAAGGAAACAAAAGAACCCACCTGAAGCTCCTACAGCCCAACATGTAGAAGGTTCTGGATATATATATATATATATTTTTTTTTAGGCAGAGTCTTACTCTGTTGTCCAGGTTGGAGTGTGGTGGCACGATCTCTGCTCACTGCAACCTCCACCTCTGGGCTCAAGCAATTCTCCCACTTTAGCCTCCTGAGTAGCTGGGACTACAGGTGCCCACCACCATGCCTGGCTAATCTTTGTATTTCTAGTAGAGACAGGGTTTCACCATATTGGCCAAGCTGGGCTCAAACTCCTGATCTCAAGTGATCTGCCCGCCTTGGCCTCCCAAAGTACTGGGACTACAGGCGTGAGCCACTGCACCCGACCAGATTCTAGCCTTTAAGTGACAGTGTTTTCTCCCACAACAACTCTTTCCTGGCCAAAGGTTCTCATTACATTTCACATTTTCTATGAAGAACAAATAGAGCATTCTGTTCTATGGTGATATACAGGGATGCAGAATAATGGTTCTATAATGTTTCTTTTCTTTTTCTTTTTTTTTTTGACAGGGTCTCACTCTGTCACTTAGGGTGGAGTGCAGTGGTGTGATCACAGGTCACTGAAATCTCTGCGTCCTGAGCTCAAGCAATCCTCCCACCTCAGCCTCCCCAGTAGCTGGGGCTACAGGTGCACATCACCATGCACAGCTAATTTTTTTTAAAATTTTTTGTAGAGACAGAGTCTTGCTATGTTGCCCAGGGTAGTCTCAAACTCCTGAACTCAAGTGATCCACCCACCTCTGCCTCCCAAAGTGCTTGGATTACAGGTGTAAGCTACCATGCCTGGCCTGGTTCTGGAACTTTAATCCATCTATTAACCATGTGAGTTTGAACCGTCAATCTAGCTCTTCAAATTTTCTCTCTTCCCAGCAAGGAAAGAGGATCACCTAATTCATAGGGTCATTGGGAAGATTAAGCATGATATTGTGGCTGGGGGTGGTGGCTCATGCTTGTAATCTCAGTACTTTGGGAGGCTGAGGCAGGAGGACTGCTAGAAGCCAGGAGGTCAAGAAAAGCCTGGTCAACATAGTGAGACCTCTATCTCTATAAAAAAATTAAAAATTAGCCAGGTGCAGTGGTGTGTGCCTGTAGTCCCAGCTACTTGAGAAGCTGAGGCTGGAGGATCTCTTCAGCGCAGGAGTTTGGGGCTGCAGTGAGCTAAGATTGCACCACTGCACTCCAGCCTGGGTGACAGAATAAGATCTTGTCTCTAAAACAAAAACAGGGAAAGAAAGAAATCTACTTTATCAATCTACAAGGAACCCTACAACTGCCAAGTCAGTTTCTTGAGTCTCCTGACCAAGGTGTCATCTTTAGAAAACCCTAATGGGGGCCGGGCGTGGTGGCTCACACCTGTAATCCCAGCACTTTGGGAGGCTGAGGCGGGTGGATCACGAGGTCAGGAGATCGAGACCATCCTGGCTAACGCGGTGAAACCCTGTCTGTACTAAAAATACAAAAAAATTAGCCGGGCATGGTGGCGGGCGCCTGTGGTCCCAGATACTCTGGAGGCTGAGGCAGGAGAATGGCGTGAACCTGGGAGGTGGAACTTGCAGTGAGCCGAGATCGCGCCACTGCACTCCAACCTGGGCAACAGAGCGAGACTCCGTCTCAAGAAAAAAAAAAAAAGAAAGGAAAAAAAGAAAACTCTAATGGAGAGGTGGAATCTGTTTGGCAAGTTAAATGAATGAAGTTGAAGTTGTCCAATAACCACACCCTCAAAGCAGGGAGTTGGATAGATGATTTTTTTTTAAGTGCCACACAGCCTGGGCAACACGGTGAAACCCCATCTCTATAAAAACTACAAAAATTAGCTCAGCGTAGTAGCACATGCCTATAGTCCCAGGTACTTGGAGTCTGAGGTGTGAGGAGCACTTGAGCCGGGGAGGTCGAGGCTGCAGTAAACCATGATTATGCCAGTGTACTCCAGCCTGGGTGACAGAGTGAGACCCTCTCCAAAAAAAAAGTTGGCCGGGCGCGGTGGCTCAAGCCTGTAATCCCAGCACTTTGGGAGGCCGAGACGGGCGGATCATGAGGTCAGGAGATCGAGACCATCCTGGCTAATACGGTGAAACCCCGTCTCTACTAAAAAATACAAAAAACTAGCCGGGCGAGGTGGCGGGCGCCTGTAGTCCCAGCTACTTGGGAGGCTGAGGCAGGAGAATGGCGTGAACCCGAGAGGAGGAGCTTGCAGTGTGCTGAGATCCGGCCACTGCACTCCAGCCTGGGTGACAGAGCAAGACTCCGTCTCAAAAAAAAAAAAAAAAAAAGTTACAGCTTCTGGATGTAACAGCTATAGTCATCATCTTCACCTTGAAGATACCCCCTTAGTCCAAGCAAAGGAGTTTTTGAGAAGTGTATTTCAATATAATAGGTCTTCTTTGAAATTTTATGCATTTTATTTTATTCGTCTTAAAACATTAATCTGAGAAAGAGTCCATAGGTTTTACGAATCTCTAAACAGACTGATGGCCAAAAAAAAAAAAAAAAAGAAAAAAAAGTGAAGGACTTCCAAAGTGTTCAATTAACATTCCTTCCCTTAAGCAGAAACTGAATAGGCAATCAGTTCCATGGGTGTAGGGTCTGATCCTCACTGTGTCCATCGGTAATAGTGCAAGGCGTATGATAAATGCTCGATAAATACTTACTAAATAAATACATGAACTTCATCCCACCGTGTTCTGGCTATGGTGATGTTATATACTTGACTGCAGCCAAATTCCCCCTCTCCGTCTTGTGCCATGGAAACGGTTGTTTTCTCAGGTTTATTCTTTCATAGATCTGCTTTCCTCTGACAGATGAAGCCTGCTGCTTTCTTTTTCTTTTTTTTCCTTTTCCTTTTTGTTTTGTTTTGTTTTGTTTTGCTGTGTGTGTGTGTGTGTGTGTGTGTGTGTGTGTGTGTGTGTGTGATGGAGTCTTGCTCTGTTGCCCAGGTTGGAGTGCAGTGGCGCAATCTCGGCTCACTGCAACCTCTGTCTCCCAGGTTCGAATGATTCTCCTGCCTCAGTCACCTGAGTAGCTGGGACTACAGGCATGTGCCACCATGCCCAACCAATTTTTGTATTTTTAGTAGAGATGGGGTTTCACCATGTTGGCCAGGCTGGTCTAGAACTCCTGACCTCAAGCGATCTGCCTGCCTTGGCCTCACAAAGTGCTGGGATTACAGGCATGAACCACCATGCCTGGCCCACTGCTTTATTTTTCCTGGGAGTCTGCTGACTACCCTATGCTTTATCCCTTAAACATCCCTCTACTTGCCACCTGGTTAACCCCAAGTTGTGATTCACGTCTCAGCATTAATGATGTTTTCTTTGAGAAAACCATCCAAGACCATCCTAAAAATGTCCAGGTTATTCTTGAATTTCTTATGGATATATCTGACTCCAGTGGGATGGTGAATCAGTTCAAGTTATTTTTTTTACCTGGAATCCCATTCTTCCCTTTGAGAAATATTCTCACATTATGTGCATTTACATTCATTTGTGTGTTTTCTTGCTTAGGGACTGTCTCCTTCAACAGACTGTAAACTCCGTGAGGGCAGGGAATATCTGTTTGGGGCATCTCTGTGTTCTTAGCATTTAGCATGATACTTGACACAGAGGAGGGGTTCAGTAGATAATTGTTGGATGGATGGATGGATGGACGGATGGATGGGTGGATGGATGGAAATCATCAATGATAGAGGAATTGCAGATGGGGTATGGGGGAGAAAGGATAATGGATTCAGGTTGAATATACGGCCTTTGAGTTATCATTGAAATGTCTAGGTAGAGACACTTAGTTCTCTCTCTTGCTCCTGGGAATCAAGAGAAAGATCTGCCCAGACAGGGACTGATTTTGAAGCCAATACATTATTAGGGAACCATGAAATCAGGAGACCAAGAAGAGAGAGGAATTGAAGATGCAAATCCAGAATTAAAGCATGAATTAAAGAATAGGCAAAAAGAAAGAACCTGTTGGCAAGGTGCAGTGGCTCATGCCTGTAATCCCAGCACTTTGGGAGGCTGAGGCAGAAGGATCACTTGAGGTCAGGAGTTCAAAACCCGCCTGGCCAACATGGTGAAATTCCATCTCTACTAAAAATACAAAAATCAGCTGGGCATGGTGGTGTGCACCCGTAGTCCCAGCTACTTGGAAGGTTGAGGCACAAGAATTACTTGAACCCAAGAGGCAGAAGTTGCAGTGAGCAGAGATCATGTCATTGTATTCCAGCCTGGGTAACAGAGCAAGGCTCCAGGAAACAGGGAAGAGAAGGGGAGGGGAGGGGAGGGGAGAAGTGGGGAGACCTTTCACGTGTGCAGTGGGTACTAAGACGGCCAGAGATGTAGGGAGATAATTAGAATTAGAGGACCATGGGGTCATGAGAGCTGAGGAAACAAAGCAGTTTCAAGGACACATGGTCCACAGAGTTGATGGAGGCCAAGAGAATCACGGAAGATAAGGCCATGTGAACAGTTTCAACAAAGTGTGGCGTACAACGGCAGTGGATGGAGTACAGCGAGGTTTATCTCTAGCCCTCCACAATCTCCTTCCTGGAATATACTTGATTTAATCTTGCAGCAGTGACTTTTTACCTTTTCAGGAGAGGGGCATAGTTATCCACATACTTTGACAAGTTGAAGAAAACTATGAATCATCTACCCAGAAAAATGCACATCTATACAGCATCAGAAAACTAACATTTCAGAGGATTGTGGACCCACTGAAGCTGGAGCCCAGATAGGAAACAACCAGCCAAATTTTAGGGGCCGGGAGTGAAATATCTTCTTTCTTGCTTTTTTTTTTTTTTTTTTTTTTTTTTATACAGGGTCTGGCTCTGTCACTCAGGCTGGAGTGCCATGGCGCGATCTCAGCTCGCTGCAACCTCTGTCTTCCAGACTCAGGTGATCCTCCTGCTTCAGCCTCCTGAGTAGCTGGGACTACAGTGCATGCCACTACCCTGGCTATTTTTTGGAGAGACGGAGTTCTGCCATGTTACTCAGGCTGGTCTTGATCTCCTGAGCTCAAGCGATCCGCCTGCCTCAGCCTCACAAAGTGCTGAGAGTATAGGCATGAGCCACCACCCCGGCCTTCCTCACTCTTTTCAAAGTCTTTCTTAACTCAAAAAGTGGAAAATACTTGTTTTCTTTTTTCACCCCTAAGAACAACTAATGAGATTGTGAGTAGCTTGTAGGAACTGCCAACGTCTCAAAATGGTGTAGAGGTTCTTTGTAATCACTTGGGAAACCTTTTAAAAATACTGGACCAGAAACTGTGGCTTACACCTGTAATCTCAGCATCCTGGGAGGCTGAGGTGGGCAGATCACTTGAGCCCAGGAGTTTGACACCAGCTTGGGCAACATGGTGAAACCTTGTCTCTACCAAAAAGTAAAAAATAAAAAAATAAAAATTAGCTAGCCATGATGGTACATGCCTGTAGTCCCAGCTTCCTGAGAGGCTGAGGCTGGAGGATTGTTTGAGCCCAGGAGTTTGAGGCTGCAGTGAGCCCTGATTGTACCACTGTACTCCAGCCTGGGCAATACAGTGAGATCCTGTCTCCAAAAAAAAAAAATAAAAGGAAAAGAAAAAGAAAAAGAGAAGAGAAGGGGAGAGAAGAGAGAAGAGAAGAGTAGAGAAGAGAAGATAAGGGAAGAGAAAAGAAAAGAAAAGAAAAAAGAGAAAAGAAAAGAAAGAAAAAAAAAAAAAGAAAGCCACAGAGGGCCTATCCCCCAAACTTTAATTCAACCAGTCTGGTGTGGAGCTCAGGCACTGGGAACCGTTAAGGCTCCCCAGGTGAATTTAATGTGCAATTGGGTTGGGAATGGCTGTTCCCAATGGAAGGTTGCTATGGACATGCAATGATTGGCGAGAGCACACCTGTTTGATTTTTAGCATCACTACATATGTTTTGATTCACACTCAACATTTTTGTGCTCCTTTTGGCTTGCTGGGTTGCCCTTGTGTTTATGGAACGTGGAGTTCTCTGGCCTTGAAATGGCTTTGAGTCCTGACATCAGGACTTAACCCTTCTACGCCTCCACTTCCTTATCTGGGCCCATGAGTAAGCCTGCCAACCCCCTGCTGCCCTGACTGGCGTGAGCAACGGCAATAAATAAATAAGAACAGAGACAAGAAGCTTATGTACTTTGGAGCTCCTGGTTCTATTTGATGTCATTGGACACCAGTTTGCTTTTCTTTAAAGCCTGTTTCTTTTGAACTGGGCTGCCGCAGTCTATAAAATTTTAATGCATGGATTTCCCATTGTTCGGGTGTCCGTGGGGCACCAGCCTTCCTGTTTCACCGTGGTGTGCCGACCAGGAAAGAAGCCGACCGGCTGGGAGGTCTGCCTTGTTTCTGGATATGCATGTGATTGTGTTCACTTTAGCAGATGGGATCTCAGACCCCACAAATAATCATCATAGCAGGCGTGCATCAAACTTACTGTTGGAGTCCCTGGGGGGTTCTGTGCGGGATCTGCATTATCTCCCAGCAACCCCATAAAGCAAGGATTATTATCAGCCCTGTTTTAAGAGGAGGGAAGTGAAGTCTCCAAGAAGCTTCAACCCTTTCCAAGGTCACACAGTTCCTAAGCAAATGGGAGGCATGAGAGGGGAGGGGGACAGACATATCTCACTCTAAAATCCACTCTTTTTTTTGTAAGAAATTATAGAAGACTTGTTTTTAGTTTCTTTTCCAAAACTCTGCTGTATTTGCTCAATTTTATTTTTGAGCGTGCACACACACGCACACCATAGCTGCTTTGATATTACATATGTTGGGAGTGTTTTCACAGAGCAGAATTGCTAGGGTGTTGAGTGTGCCTCCTGGATGGGGTTTTTGTGGCAGCACAAAGGTGATTGACCTCAAACACAAATTGGCTTGGCCCTCCAGAGTCCACCCAGTCCGCCTCTCTCTCCCTGTGGTTTTGTTCCTGCCCTTTCTCCTTAGCTACCAGGCCTTGTTCAACCGGGGACAAAACAAACAGGGGCTGTCTGTGGAGAATTGGCCTCTTCAACAACACAATGGGGAGCAGGAGGGGAAACAATTACTCAATAATTCAGATGTGGATGTTAAAACACAACACAACCCCCACGTTTACCTAAATTATCTGGGTAATTGCCTCCATTTTCAGCTTGGATTTGGCTTCTGTAAGTCCTGGGGCTTCAAGATGATTAATAAGGAGATTCTCATTTAGGCAGAAGCTGAGAGGACCAGGGCACTGGGGCGATTGTGATGGAAGGGGACGCAGAGGGGGAGGCCCCGTGTTCTGTGATGAAGTCATGCATTGGAAGGGGAACCTGGGGCAAATCACTTAGAGTCTCTGAGCCTCAGTTTCCCCAGCTCAACCTACAGTGAAAGCTGGGTTTTGTGTGTTTGTTTTTGAGACAAGGTCTTGCTCTGTCACCCAGGCTGGAGTACAGCGGTGCCATCACAGCTCACTGCAACCTCGACCTCCTCGGCTCAAGCGATCTTCTTGTCTCAGCCTCCTGAGTAGCTGGTACTACAGGCAGGTGTCACCACACTGGATTGATTGATTGATTGATTGATTGATTGATTTTTGTACAGACGGGTTCTGGCTATGTTGCCCAGACTGGTCTTGATCTCCTGTGCTCTAGCAATCCACCCGCCTCAGCCTCCCAAAGTGCTGAGATGACAGGCAGGAGCCACTGCACCCACTCTTTCTTAATTTATTATTTTATTTTTCAGAAAGACTAGTCAAATACAGTAGTGAGAAAAGGAGAAGGAATAGAATAAAGAGTTCAATCTGTAACGGACTGTGAACAATCAATTGAGATAACTCACTACCTTCTGACCAGCCAAAGCTGTTATCTGCACTAGGAAAGGATGGACGAAGAGAGAAAGGAAAGAGAAAAGAAAATTATGGTAGTCTCCTTTGTGTGCACTGAATTGCTACAAGCATTAGAAAGGAGTAAACATGACCTTATGTCTCCCCATTCAGCCTAAAGGAAAGCGAATCACAAAACCCTCCTTTCAGAGGAACCTCAGCTTTTGTCTTTCAGCTTTAGGCATTCTGGTTTTAGTTCACTGGAAGTGGAATCTAAAACAAAGCTGATTTCACCTTGAGCCTGCAGTACCCACCGCCATTCAGCTTCCTTTGATTCCCACAATCTGTGATTTTTAACCTTTGACTGACTCATTTTAAGATGAGACATCCTGCAACCAGCGTGTTCTCTCCAAGACCCTGCCCTGAGGAGGGGACATTTTGTGAATGAACAGGCTATTTGATTGAGGACCTACTAAATGCTGGATGTCTTCATGGGCTATAGCTCATTTTCATTTCAAAGTAACTTTTAAATTCTTATTATTAACCTCATTAGCACCTTGGGAGCCTAGCCTTCAAGAGACTGGGCCCCTGGTCTACATATTGTTGTTTTTCTTTTTTTGGTTTTGTCTCATTGCAACGAACTGGCCCAGGGCTTTTTTTGCATGATTTGTAACACAGTTTTCTATTTTGGCAAATGGATGTAGTAGCCACCGCTTCCTTTAGACCAGGAGTTGGTAAGCTTTTTCTGCAAAAGAAGATAATAAACATGTCCAATTTGGAGGGTCATACAGTCCCTGCTGAAACAAGACAATATGTAAATGAATGGGCATGGCTGAGTTCCAATAAAACTTTATTTATGATCACTGAAATTTGCATATCATGTAATTTTCACATGTCATCAAGTATTGTTCTTTTTTGCTTTTACCATCTAAAAACGTATGGCTGAGTGCAGTGGCTCGTGTCTGCGATCCCAACACTTTGGGAGGCAGAAGCAGGAGGATCGCTTGAGGCCAGGAGTTGGAGACCAGCCTGGGCAACAAAGTGAGACCCCATCTCCATGTAAGAGATAATCAAATAAATAAATCAATATTAAAAAGTGAAAATCATTGATGCTGTTGAAAGGACAGCGGAGAAAGGCTGGAGTGACAAGTGGAAAAGTCCCAAATGACCCAAATATTTCAAGTAGAGCAAATGCAGCTAAACGGACTTTGAGGTCAGCTTTGATCAGTTGCTGGTGATCTTGTAAGAAGCCCTCACTAATTGCCCATTATTTGCCTGGTCTCCTGATAGCAGGTCAGTGAATGACGCCCACCAGGTCCTTGCCATGGGTTGTTTATGCTTCCCTAGGGGGTACATATACTAAATATCTCATTATGGAATTTGTTATCTAATTATAATTATTATCTGCTCAGAGGAAGAGGAGTTAGAGGCCCTGAAAACCTGTAACAGGGAGACCTAAAGCAGTGTGGGAGGCTAGGAAAGATTTTCTGGACAAAGTGATGCATGTGCTGAAATGAACCCAAAGGGAAAGTGGGGGCCAGGCTGGGTGGCTCACGCCTGTAATCTCAACACTCTGGGAGGCTGAGGTGGGCGGATCACTTGAGCCCAGGAATTCGAGACCAGCCTGGGCAACACAGTGAGACCCGGTCCCTATAAAAAACAAAACATTAGTTGGGTGTGATGGTGTGTGCCTGTGGTCTCAGCTGCTTGGGAGGTTGAGGTAAGAGGATCACTTGAGCCCAGGAGGTCAAGGCTACAGTGAGCCGTGATGATGTCACTGCACTCCAGTGCCTGAGTGACAGAGTAAGACCCTGTCTCAAAAGAAAATAATAATTAAAAAAAAAAGAAAGAAAGAAAGAAAAAGTGGGGAAGGAATTCAGGCTAAAGCAGTGATTCTCAACCAGGGGTGATTTGCCTCTTCTCCCCCGACCCGGGACACTTGTCAATGCCTGGAGACATTTTCTATTGTCGCAACTAGGGAAGAGGATGCTACTAGCAGCTGGTGGGTAGAGGCCAGTGCTGCTGCTAAACATCCTACAGTGCATAGGACAGCCCCTCACAACAGAGAATCATCCCGTTCGAAATGTCAAGAGTGCCAAGGCTAAAAAACCTTGGGCTAAGAGAACAGCATGTGCAAAGATGTTGAGTAGGAGAAAAGAAGTATGATGACTTGGACAACATAGTTTGATTTTAAAGAAGCCGGGCACTGTGGTTCACGCCTGTAATCCCAGCACTTTGGGAGGCCGAGGCAGGTGGGTCACTTGAGACAAGGAGTTTGAGACCGGCCTGGCCAACATGTCAAAACCCCATCTCTACTAAAAATACAAAAAATCAGCCTGTTGTGGTGGCAGGCGCCTGTAAACCCAGCTGCTTGGGAGGCTGAGACATGAGAATTGCTTGAACCTGGGAGGTGGAGGTTGCCGTGAGCAGAGATCATGACACTGCACTCCAACCTGGGCGACAGAGCAAGACTCTGTCTCAAAATATAAAATAGGCTGGGTGTGATGGTTCATACCTATAATCTCAGTACTTTGGGAGGCCGAGGCTGGAGGATTACCTGAGGCTAAGAGCTTGAGACCAACCTGGCCAATATGGTGAAACTGGTCTCTACTAAAATCACAAAAAGTAGCAACCAGGCGTGGTGGCTCACACCTGTAATCCCAGCACTTTCAGAGGCTGAAGCGGGCAGATCATGAGACCAGGAGTTTGAGACCAGCCTGACCAACATGGTGAAACCACATCTACTAAAAATACAAAAATTAGCCAGGCATGGTGCCAGGTGCCTGCAATCCCAGCTACACAGGAGGCTGAGGCAGGAGAATTGCTTGAACCTGGGAGGCAGAAATTGCAGTGAGCCGAAATCCTGCCACTGCACTCCAGCCTAGGTGACAGAGCCAGACTCCATCTCAAAAAAAAAAAAAAAAAATGGGAAAAGTAGCTCGGCGTGGTAGTGCATGCCTCTAATCCCAGCTACTTGGGAGGCTGAGGCAGGGGAGGCAGAGGTTGCAGTAAGATGAGATCATGCCACTGCACTCCAGCCTGGGTGACACAGCGAGACTCCATCTCAAAAAATACAATACAATAAGATAAGATAAAATAAAATAAAATAAAATAAGAATAGAGAGCAAAGTGAGTCTGGAGAGAGAAGTGGGGGCCAGATCAGGCATGCCATAGGAGGCAGGGAAGGTTTGACTTGATGCCACAGAAGTCACTGAAACAGGAAGCTGATGAGGGCCCTGGGGTCGGTCCTGTGTGATACGACCAATGGGTTTGAGGGGAGGCAGTCAGGAGTGGATTTGGGGAACCCCATAATGCCAGGATTACCACTGGTGGGAAAGGCTGCTAGCAGCAGCTAGAATTGGCACAATCATCCCAGACCTCTCTCAGTAAGTGCGGTACCAGGAGGCCTCGTAAAAAAAGACAGCTAACTGGAAGACCAACCTCATCTTACTCATCTTGGAGTATTTTAAACCCACACACTGAATCTTGACTCAATTAATATCGAGGCCAGGCACAGTGGCTCATGCCTGTAATTCCAGCACTTTAGGAGTCCTAGGCAGACGGATCACTTGAGGTCAGGAGTTCGAGACCAGCCTGGCCAACATGCTGAGACCCCATCTCTACTGAAAATACAAAAATAAGCCAGGTGTGGTGGCACATGCCTGTAATCCCAGCTACTCAGGAGGCTGAGACAGAATCACTTGTACCCAGGAGGTGGAGGTTGCAGTGAGATGAGATCACGCCACTGTACTCCAGCCTGGACGACACAGCAAGACTCAGTCTCAGCAAATAAATAAATAAATAAATAAATAAATAAATAAATAAATAAATATCAGTTGAATTAAATAGATGGAGATTGGTGAAATTGGAAATTGGCAAAGGAGATGAAGCAATTTTCTAGAACGCTCAAGAGGGAAAAAGTGCTAAGTAAGTCTGTACATGGTGGCTCACGCCTGTAACCCCAGGATTTTGGGAGGCTGAGGCCGGTGGATTGCTTGAGCTAAGGAGTTTAAGACAAGCCTGGGCAACATGGCAAAACCCTGTCCCTACCAGAAATACAAAAAAATTAGCAGAGCAAGGTGGCACAAGCCTACAGTCCCAGCTACTTGGGAGGCTGAGGTGGGAGAATTGCTTGAGCCCAGGAGGTAGAAGTAGTGAGCTGAGATTGTGCCTCTGCACTCCAGCCTGGGTGACAGATTGAGACCCTGCCTCACACACACACACAAAGCTACCTAAATAAATTCTGCCTTTGCTGGAATTCCCGAAAGGGGAAGGAAGTAGAAACTACTGACGGAGCAGGTGCTTTGCAAGGATATTTGTCCCTTGCTCTTTACAGCACATCTGCCTGTAAGGATGTGGGTATCATTATTCCACTTTTATTTTATAAGGAATTCAGACCCAGAAAAGTTAAGCCACCTGGCCAAAGGACACACATTCTCTCTATCTCTTAGTTTTCAGGGAATGGCCGCGGGGCTTGCTTCACTGGAATGCAAGTTCCATGAGAACAGAGAGCATGTCCCGGTGATGATTAATTGCTGAATAAATGAATGATAGATAAATGAGTATGTGACAGCCGCCCAGAAGTATTAGAAAAGCCTCATGCACTTTCCCATGACACCAGCAGATGGCGGCAAAACAGCATCTTAGCAAAGGCAGAGGCAAACACTTGGCGTTTGTTTTATTTATGTATCCTCTCTTCCTTGATCTTTGCAAAACAGGTAGTTTGCATTTCCCCTATACTCCACCTCCACCCCCTCCCCATTCAGGAGGAACCAAGAGGTAGTGCTCACAGACTATAGTCCTCCCTTTCTGTTTTGACCTCTTTGCCCCACCTCAGAGACAAGGATGTTTCAAGAAATGGAAGAAATAACACCAGAAGAACTTTAATGGCAAGGAAAACCAGTGAAGAAATGACCTTTTTATTGACAAATAGAGAAAAGGTATCGTGTCCCCAGCTGCTGACGAGGCAGACACAGGCTGTCACCCAACACTGGCCTCATCATCCATACTTTTGTGATTTGCCTTGAAGGGAAGTTTGGAGTAGAATAGAGGTGGGCAGGGGAATTTCTTGTTGCAACAACTGAAACAGAAGTGTTGGGGGTGGGATGGTGGCAGTGGAGAGGCGTGGGTAGCCTTGGTTTACATCATTTTGTTTGAAAATTGTCTTGATTTCCTTGACGCCAGGAAGAAATCCATCCCTAAGTGGCCAAGCACCGCCAAGAGACATGTATTTAGTCAGGGCCTAAGAGTGACAAGGGACTTCCCTGTGATCCTATTTTAACAGAGGGGAGGAAAGAGGAATAACTATCTTTTCCCTTGAACATTCTGCAGTGTCTACACTATTCCTTTATGTCTGTGAATTTTCATGTGTGGTTGGTATGTTTGCCTGAATAAAAAGTGAAAGAGATACAAGAAGGAGACAATGACAGAGAGAAAATACATGCGCTGGAACTACTATAACCTCTGCCTTCCAAACTAGTGGAACCCCTGGGCACATTTAAACTTGACCCACACACATGTTTCAGGCAGGTGCCTACTTTGTTCTAGGCTTTGCTGAGCAATGAAGAGAAAGGGAATTACCTGCACTGAAAGAGGTCCAAGCCTCCCGCTTGTTCATTTTTGCCCCAAGGAAAAGATTCAGGTGATTCTCAGGCCCCAAACTACCCGCTTCCAAACTACCCACTCTGATTTTCCAAAATTCAAGCCCCTCTCCAAGTAATCACAAGAATAAGGGTAAAACACACACACACACACACACACACACACGCACACACACACACATCCACCAGGTATGGAAAGAACTAAGCCTTTCTGAAGACCCAAACGTGGGTGAAACCTGTCCATAGCAAATGTCATCCTGAAGTATGTGGAGGTGGAAGGTGTGGGGGTGCAGGGGCCAGGGAACCCTCAACCTGGACCCCAATAGTCTCTCCATGAAGCAGACTCCCTGTAGCTCGTTTTACCCTTGATCTTGAGGTGGGAGGCACCTACTAAAAAGCAACGTTGTTTTATGAAAAGTGGTTTCCTTTTATTACCTGTGATAGCCCAGTGGGGGTGGCCCTAGCAACAGGAAATTAACATAGAATTCATTGGAGGGCGATAATGATTGTTCATAACCATTGAGTTGATAAGTTAATATCATTAATTACTCAACAAATTATACAATGCCCGAGGCCTTGGGGTCTGGAGACTATTTAAGATAAGCAAGGAAAGAGCGTCCTTCCCTGAGAGACACAAAGAGAAAACTTCTAAAGTTAAATTCTGCTTAGCCAAGACTAGAATCGTTAGGGACCACTTTAAATGTTCCCCAATCCTCCCATTTCGTGTTGTTCCCGGAGCAGTGATGGGAGCGTCTTAATTTGTTTGGGCTCACACACTTCTGAGAATCTGAGCTAAATTGTAGGATCCCGTCGAGAAATGTGCACCTCTGCACAATAACAAACCTGCGTATGATTTCAGGGGATTCACGGGAAGTCCTGAGCACTCTCTTCCTATTCGAAGTCCTAGCCCTGGGACTCATCCCCAATTAGCTCAAGGGTGCTGGCTCTGGAGGAGTGGGTGCCCGGGGGAGCAGGGTGGGGGGAAAGCCGGGTGTCGGTTGGGGTGGTGGGTGCGCCATTTGGCGGATACATATTCAGCGCTGGTGCTTCTAACAGGCTCCCACTGCGGCTGTATGCCTGGGTTGGGAGGGTCGGAGGTTGAGGGTGACTAAGGTAACGACCGGAGACAGCTGGCGCTTCTGCGCGAGTGAAGGGCGCCTGGTCCCGGCATAGAAAGAAAAAAAAAAAAAAGTTTTGTCAAAGATGCCCGCGGTGGGGACTGGGGTGGACAATGCGCAAAAGTGTTAGGAAAAAAGTTCGCGCCCGACTGTCAGTTCCGTGCCTGCGGTGTTCCTGACGCTTTGGGGACCTTTGGGAGACAAGGGGTGGACCTTCCTGGGCCCGCCGCACGGGCGCGAAGAGCACCTAGGCTAGAGTTGACTGTGCGGGCCTGGGGAAGCCAGTCTGTCTTCCGGGTGAAATTCCCCAACCCGAAACCAGAGCCTGGGTCATTAGCGGGAAACCGAAGTGGCGTGGGGATCGCATTTCAAAAGCTCAAGAGACAGGCTGACTGGGAGCGCTGGAATGGGGGTCATGGTGGGAGTGGGGGTAGTGAGGGGAAGAGCTGGACCGCCCGGACAGTACCCGTCCAGATTCCAACTGGTTGGGTTCCACCCGCACCAAAACCTTCCTCTCTTTTGCCCCCCAATCCAGAGACTGCGCCTGAGTCTTATTCCCCGCTTTGGCGAGACCCAGGACCCAAAGGCAGTCAGAATTCACCCCAGCCGCGGCACAGAAGAGCCTTACGTTTTAGGGGCAGGCGCTATTCCCTACTCAAGCCACTTATTTCCACCCTTACCCAATGTGCAGCCAGACCCAAGCTCTGGCTGTCTAGGGCCGTGGGGCCTGCAGTTGTCCAGGCTGCGGGAACCTGGGCCGCATCGCCCGGTAACCAGGCGGCGCTTTTCCTTCGCAGGGCTGCACCATATTGGCACCCCCTCGCCGGTTTCTCGGTAGAATCCTCCTTTCCACCAGCTAAACCCATGGGCTTCTAGCTGGGACCAAAACGTTGGAAGTGAGAGGGCAGAAAAAACTAAAATTTTGTAGGTTACTGAAAGCTGGGCAGGGTTGAACACAGAAAGAGCGAAGATCTCCGTGCCTGCGGCGTCTCCACCTGCAGTCCCCGAACTGCGCTCGGCCTTCGCTCCTGGGTAGACAGAACACAGCAAATGCTAGGGACGCGGGGGAGGATCTGAGGCGAGTAGAGAAAGCCTCAGACATCCAAAGCCCAAGTCTTGCTTCCAGACCCCGCGGGAGAGGGAAACCCCGGCGTCAGCGTGGTGGTCGTCCTGCGGCCCCGGCGCACGCCAGCTCTGTTGTAATTTCCTCTCCCCCGCGGTTTCCCTCGCGGCTCAGATCAGGACCAGAACGCGATCAGCTTCAGTGCCCCGCCGCAGGCATTTTTAAATAGAGTCTTGCGTTCCCCATTCAACCTCTCTCTTCCTCTACCTGGGAACAAAGGCCCCAAAACCGCGGTCTTAGCTGGGACGGGTGTCCCGGGACACAGAAGAGGGTTGGCCGGGGAGTGGGACGCTGAAATAAAAGCTGTCCTTGTACATTGCACGACAGATGTACAAAGAAATTTAAACGCTCTCGTATTAAAACAAACAAAAAAGCTTGCGACCCACTCCAAAATCCAGAACATCCCCTCAGATTTCTGTAAATCCGGGACATATGCACCGCAGGTACTTACACCTCCACCTGAATTAGGAAAGGGAATTACAGTGGATCCTGGAGCCCACTTCGGTTTGAATCTTGGCTCCATAATTTCCCCAGTGAATCTTGGGTAAGTGATTTAACGGTCTATGCCTTAGTTTCCTCTCTTGTAAAACAGAGATAAAGATCATATATACTTTATAGGGTTAACTGTGAAGGCTAAAGGGGGTCACTTTTATGGGGTGCTTCACTGAGTGCCTGGTTTGTGCACGTGCCCCTTGTATGCCAAGTATTTATATTATTCTTGTTTCGTGTACTTTGAACGCCGACATCTGCAACATATACTTCTTGATTATACGCATCTTGATTATAAAACAACCAAATGCATCTACATCCGGAACTGTCTTGCGCATGAACTTCTAAACCCAAATTGGAAGAGACAGCTACAGATGGAGCACGCACAGCTACACGCAAACACACACATATCCTTCTAACACCTGCAGTTCCTGGTCTCAGAACACAGACACCCAAGAGCTACCCATAGATAGGAGTCCATACTGGGCTACCTACAGAAGAGCCCAGGTCGCCGCTGGCGGCCTCGCAGCTGCACCCCGACAGCCACTCTCTTGGCTGGTTGCCGTGAGGTCACATTGGAAACCAGTGAGGCAGAAAGCGCGCTGTCGTGAAGCGTTGCAAGCCTCTCATAGCAGCCTGAAGGCGGCTATCTGTCTGCTGGCTTAGGGGAAAGGTCAGAACCTGGGTTTTCCTTCTTGGATGGAATTTTTTTTAAGGACCTACACGTCGGGAACAGTCCCCGCAAAGAAAGGGTGGGTCCCAGAACAGCGCAGATATAGAGAGAGGCCCTAATCGCGCGAGCGCGCGCGCGCGCGCACACACACACTCCCTCTTGCACACACCCGGCTCCTTCGGGTTGCCGGGACCTCGGGGGGAGGGAGCCTCAAGGTCGTGACCCCTGCCTCTGCCCGAGCGCGCCCTTCGGCCCCTGCAATTAGCGCCGGGAGGTCAGCAGGAACCCGGACGCCTTCACCCGCGGCTCAAAGCACAGCAAAAGGCGACCCCATCCCCTCCCCTCCGCGGGTCTCAGACGCCAGGGCGCAGCCCCGACTGGAGCCGACCTTCCCGACAGGCAGGGGTTGGAGGCCTCTGACCGGCACCCGCATTTGTCACCTTAAATCTACAAATCACGAAGGCGCTGGGCCCTGCAGGCTGACCCTCGTAGGGACTGCTGCTCCCGCGAGTCACGGCCTTTGTCCTTGTAGACTCGGCCAGGCTAAAAAACAAAAACTTCCAAAGTTGTAGAGTAAAAAAGAGAGCCCTGGTACAAGGAAGTTGTCCCCAGGGCAGAATTTGAGGTGTGTATGTTGGGAAAGGAGGTATCCTTTCTCTATCCACCCATCGCGAATTCAGGTTATCTCCTGCCAGGCGGGGTCCAGAACAAGGGTCTAGAGATATCTACAAGAAGCAGCAAGGAACTTGTCCAGAGAATTATGAGCCAGGGTTCCCGCACTGAATTTTCTAACATTCTTTGGAAACCCAGAGGAGGGCAGGACTGTTTTTCTCATCTGAGGCACAAACAGGAGTGAAAGTGATATCCAGGAAAGAGGGGAAGGCGGCTTCTTCCGAGGCTGAAAATGGGGCTGGGGACGGAGGAGGAGGGGAGTGGGGCTAGGAGTTGGGGGGGATGAGAAGGAGCAAAGGCGAAGTGCCCAAGTTCCGGAACCCGAGAGGCGCTGGGGTGCCAAGCCAGCTGCGGCGACCTGGACGCATTCGTAGACGAGACAGATAGGTGGCACTCGAAGCCTAGAAAAAAGGCGAAGGCGCCTGCCCTGAGTGGCCTCTGGGGCGGCCGCAGCCACCATAAAGCCTGCGGCGAGATTGCGACCGGCGCCAGGTGAGTAATAGGCAGCAAAATCCAGAGAGACTGCGAGCCGTTCATCCCCTCCACCCCTGTCCATCAGCGCCACAGGAGTTACTGATTAACATCACAATATACAAATGAGATACACAGGAGATTAAAAAAAAAAAAAAAAGAACGCCAGTAAGAGAGACTGGACACACGTCTGAGCAGGGTCCCCAAATCGGGGGTGGGGGGAGAGAGGGGAGGAGGTAAGCAAATTTGGACTGAGAAAGAAGAGAAAAGAAAAGCATTTCTTCCCTCTTTGAGGCTGAGTTCTTTTTTCCCCAATTCGGGAGAGCGCCGCTGGGCGCCACCAGCCAACCACCACCTTCTCAGAGGCGCGGACACCGTGCTTTGTCGCTGGATCCAGAGCTGGCCCCTTTAGGCTGTAGCCGCTGCGCGGAAGGTGCGCGCCCTGAACATCTCCCAGTCCTCGGGGGAGCCCCCGCCTCAAAGGTCCCCAGGCCCCGTCTCGGCTCTGGCCCTGCCACCCCCGCAGCGCACCCCGCCGCCCCCCAACTCCGCACCAACATACTCCGGTTGTCTTCCCTCCCACCCCCGGGAGATATCGCAGAGGAGGCCGTAGGGGTCCCCACGTGCCTGGCCAGAGATGGAAGGGGCTTTGCCCCGCTCTCCAAAAGGTCTCGACCTCGATCCCTTCCAAGTACAGGATGAGGGAAGGGAGGGGGTGTCCTCCTCTCCGGTCATTCAAGAGGCCTGAAGGTGACAGGGACGTGGGGCCGGGCTGGCGGGCTCCAGGGGGTGGGGGTTGGGGGGTGGGGAGGGAGGCAGCCGCCAGGCAGGCTCCAGCTGGGTCTTCACGTCATGGCCCCCAGGGCAAGAAAAGGGCTATGGACTAACCCTCGAACCTTCCCGTGCCGCCCCCGCCCCCCAACAGACACACACCTCGGAGGCGAGGCTGGGGGTCGGGAGACCAAAAGACTGACAGTGCCTCATCATTTTTTATTGAATGTTTCAAAGATAAATTGAACTTCAAAAGGCAACTCCCCGAACAGCCTGGAGACTGGTTTGAAGGGGAGACTAGGGGAGGATGTCAGCCTCCTGGGTGACTTTTGCCTTGGAGGGGGTGAAATGTGCACCCTGGAATTACCTTTCCCCTTTCAGGAATAATTTCCCTCCTCCCTCGCGTGACACAGCTAAGTTTTCGCGGAGCTGGCCGCGCTTCGCACGCACAACTCGGGATGGATGGGGCCTCGTAGGGGCGCCTTGGGCCAGCCGGGTTCAATTTGAGGCACCAGGGACTGCAGGGCTTGTTGGGGGTTGCGGAGTGGAAAGGCGTTGCGTCTTGTCCACTTCTACAACCTGGAGGGTTGCTGCCTAGCCAAGCCCGCTCGGACTGCTGGGGGATTCTGCTGGCCTTTTCCCCGAGCCAAACACACTGGTGCAAGAAGATATTTTTGACTTGGATTCGCCAGATTGATGTCAAAAGGGAGGGCGAGCTTAAAACGAAAAACATTCGTACTGCCGAGCTTATTTCTGGTCGGATTTGAGTGGGAAAACCTAACTTAGGGAGCATGTCAGTCTTTTTCCATTAAAATTTGAAAGTATCTGAAATCACTCTTCTTTCTGTATTCTCATCAGGCCCCTTTCCGTCTCCCCGCTTTGCTCCCTAATTTAAAGGAAAAGTAATTTCAGATTGAAGTGGCTCCCTTCGCTCAAGTAAGGGACTTTTGTTTTTAGCTTTGTAACTTGAGTGACATCTCATTTTGGTTCGCTGGGGGCGGTCTTAATTATTTAAAGGCGAAGGGAAGGGGGTAAACTCAGAACAAGAAGAGAGTAAAGTCTCCCCTGACTGTCCACCTTCAGGAAAGGTTCCCAAAGAAAAGCATTTAACACAAGGCCTAAAGACATTTCAATAAAAATTTATTGAAATTTCAGTGATGTTTTAAAGAGAGGGGGAAAAAATACAGAAAACCAAAGAACTCATCAACAACTATAACACAAAATATACCTTCATGAATTTGTCTTTAAACCATCTCTCAGCACCTGACTTTTGAACTGTGAATATATCTCTATAGGCACCATTCAAAACACCATCGATATTGACAACAGTAGTAAATTCCACTTCGTTGTGAGGAAATCAGAGACTAGCACATACAAATAACAAAAGAAAAATTAGCAAGTCAAACCACAGCCTCTGCCCTCCTCCCTCCCCACAGCAATCTCAGTTATATTTTAAGGAATTTGAAGTGGAGCTGGAAAGTAGCACTCCTTCCCCAATTTTGGCTAAAATAGGAAATAGCACTTTCCCCCACTTTCGGACATTAAAAAAGAAAACAAAAATGTTGCAGACAACTCTTTTGAAAGGGTATTGGTGTTGGTGCAGGAAGTGTGTTTTCTAGTGTTAACAGCAATTCTGTGACCTGGAAATAAACCTAACTAAAGAAAAACAAGAACACAAAACCTGACAGTTGCAATTCTATTTACACAGAGCTATGTACAATGTCAATAAATTAAAGTTTAATTTTCCAAGCATTCATATTCCACCTATTTACAAGAGTTATCAAATAATTACATAAATACTTTGTCTAATAGTCTCACTTCTTCTTTATTATTTTTTTAAAACCTTGTTATTGCATATACAGGAAAGAGAAAGAACTGTCAAAGAACATGAATCCTGCTACAGAGCTTAGATAAAATAAATTCATTTTATGTGTTTTGCCCACTCCTTCCCTTTAAATCCCCCCCTCCCTTGGGTCACTGATCTGAGGGCAAAGGATTGGGAAAAGGGTAGGGGGCTATATTGTTTTCTCTCTAAAAGCAAGCGTTCAAAATAAAAACCACAAATACATTACTGTGGACATGCAAGAAGAGACCTATAGCGGCTCTGAAAACATCACAAGAATATTAAAAAGACACAGATTTTCTTAATATAGACTAAACAAGGATGGTAGGGACTTCCCTCCCCAAACAAAGCTGCTCAGTAATTTATTGAGAACCGATAATGCAAGTCCCTATAAAGTTTTTAATCTGCACAAACAGAATCATGTTAATGTATTCACTTGTCCCGATTTTTTTTTTGAAATATTTTATTTTGTTTCCACTTGACATAGTGAAGGAAAAAATACATAAATCCGCACTGAGGAGATGTCTTTGAACACCTCCCCGCCTGGTGGGCAGAGACCCAGACCAGCCTTGCTGGAAGTTGCTCTGGACATAAATGTTGGAACTCCCACCCCCAACAGCTCAATGCAACCGACGCTTCTGAGCCCCCAGAATCTGATCCAGATCCCGGATATATAAACCACGCCAAGACGACAGGGGCTGTCTCTAGCACATTCTCTCGAGGGAGTCCGGGGCCTCTTCCCAGACGCAACTGCAAAAGGAAGGGCTAACGCCATGGCGGGCCTGTGGTTTATTTTACATCCGACAAAGTGCACGGCAGCCTGGACTGGACTGGAATGAAGAGACGTGTCTGGGAGGGGTCTACGGGGACGCGCTGCGGGACCTGTCCGGCTTGGCTTCCAAGCCGCTGACCAACCGCTGGATGCTCTGCAGTTCGCTGGTGGCCGCCTCTTTCTCCGCGCAGAGTTTGGGCGACAAGGACACGGAGCTGGAGGAGAGCGTGGAGGAGCGGCTGTTGAGTTCAGAGCCCGAGTCCACCGCCACCGAGGCCGGGCTGGCGGCCAGGGCAGCGACTTTGCCGTCCAGGGGCCCCGCAGCCGCCGCCATGGAGGGCAGGGCGGTGGTGAGCAGGCTGCTGCCGTCTGGGACCGGCACCGGGATGGAGTAGGGGCTGTAGCGCAGCCGTGGGCGCATGGTGTTCAGATTGAGGAAGGGGTGGCGGTGCACCGAGCTGGAGGCTGCCGCAGAGGAGGCGGCCGCCGCTGCGGCCATGTACGTGTAGGGGTAAGGGAACAGGCTTCCGAAAGGGGACATGGCCAGGCCCTGGGGTGAGAAAAGAGACACACAGCGAGTCAGCCAGGTGGGAGGAGCCTACCTCATCCATCTCCTCTCTTCTGCCCCTCCAACATTGGGCAAGCCATGAATCCCTGATACGTTTTGTTGTTGTTGTTGTGTTTTTTGGGGGGAAGAGATGGGTGGGGGCAGGAGATAAGTCAGCACTCGGAAATCTCTAGGTACAAATCTTAGCTGTGTCACCCTAGGCCAAGAGACTTTGATTCACTTCTTGTGCCTCAGCTTCCTTATAGGAAGAAAAAACAGGGAAATCATAAGTAATTCATATGCTTATTGAGGACTTTGTAGATATTAAATGAGTGAAAGCCTGCAATATGCTGCACACAGTGTGTGCGGCCCCCAGGAAATCTCCCCTTAAGGGTTATTCCTTGCACCTGTTAAATGGGGATACAGATTCAGTTTACCCCACAAAGGTAAGCAAGGGGAAGCCAGAGGACATAAATTATTAAGAATAATTTTTAAAATCTTTCTTCTTCCCCAACCCCCATCCTCCCACCCCAATCCTAGAAGTTTCTCCAAAAAAAAAAAAGTGAAGATCTTAAGCAAAAGGAAAATGGGTGAGGGAAATAAAAGGGCATTTGCTATAAACAGAGACAAAGAAATTGTCCAGCATGATTTACTGGTGTTCCAGGTGAGAAGCCGAGGTAGGCCCCAGGAGTTCAGGAGTGCACTAAGCTGGGAATTGGCAGAAGCAGCATTTAAGATGCAGGGACCCTGGCCTGGGCGAGTTCTCTGCACCATGCCTTGAGGTGCCCTTAAGGTTTTGTCTCTACAGGCAGCCCCTGATCTACCAACCACCTGCCCACCTAGGACAGGGTCTCCAGGAGAAGCCAGCAGAGGAAATGGGAGGAACTGAGAAACGCCAGAAGCCAAGCCTTTTCTCAGCTCCCTCCTCCCTGGAGGGGAGGCCAATCTGGCTTCTTGGCTCAGGGAAGGGAGACGAATGTGCTCAGACAAAACAAAAGGCAACAGCATGCAAAACCTCATAGAACCTTTTCATCGAGTTCAGGGTGTTTCCAGCCGCCTGAGACTTCCCCCTAGCACAGCTGTCTGAGCCACACACAGGCCTCTAGGCCTGCCCCAGTCCCTGCTTATCCCTGTCCTCTGACATTTCCCACGTGTGCACAACCATT
Source organism: Papio anubis (assembly GCF_008728515.1). Taxonomy (NCBI): domain Eukaryota; kingdom Metazoa; phylum Chordata; class Mammalia; order Primates; family Cercopithecidae; genus Papio; species Papio anubis. The sequence continues at coordinate 108,997,909 of NC_044984.1, forward strand.
AACCCTTTGAGGAATAGGCTGGCCTGCTTGGGTTTGGGGGTGGGGAGAAGAGCTTGGAATGGGAGGAAAGGCTGGAGGAATCGAGACTCAACTCCTACTCAGGAAGTACTCACTTCTCCTCCCCAGGCCTAGAGTCCCATTCCTGGGGGAGGGTTGACTATGAGACACTTAAGAGACATGTCAGCTCTGAAGCTAAAATCAGAAACCCTCAAAGAGGCCCTGGAGTCAGACAGCCTGGGGTTGAGTCTCAGCTCCACCATGTACCAGCTGTGTGACCTTGGACAAGTGACTCAGCATCTCTGGGCATCTTCCCCTTCATCTGTAAAATGGAGGTGATAATAGTACCCCTGAAGGGTTAGGTCAAATGAGTCAATACAGTGCAAGCACTTAGAAGAATGCCTGAAAGTAAGTGCTGTGTCTAGCTGTTATCTTTATTACTACCTATCTACTCTGCTGGAAACGGCCTTTAACGTAGGAAAAATTTTAAAGTTTTTCTGGGGTGAATGGGGAGAATGAAGTCATGATAACTCAATGAGCTAAGCCTTGAACCTGGCAATGGCTCAGTAAAAATTATTACAGCTACTAGGCCAAAGGGGTCGGTGCGGGTCTGCTGGCAAAGGACAGGGAAAGTGGAGGAAAGGTGGAAAGACTGGAGGAGGCAGGAAGAAGGATCCATACCTGAGATGCCAGGACGTGCTGCTGGAGGTGGAAGGGCAGGGTGGCCGCGGACGCCCCGGACAGTCCCTGCGCCGCGGCGGCAGAGGCCATGGCCGTGGAATCCAGGCCCGAGACGCCAGTGGAGGCCCCAGACACGGTGGCCAGGAGGGGCCCCATGCCGGCGGCTGCCATGCTGGAGAAGGCGCCCCCCATGGCAAACTGGCTGGGGTGCAGGAAGAGCGGGTGCCCGTTGAAGAACTGTTGGCCCGCCAGGCCCGGAGCGAAGCCGAGGCCGGGCAGGGGACCCTGGGCCAGGTGCGCGGCGGCCGCGTCGGACTGCACTGTGAGCGGCGCAAAGGCCTCTTTGCCCGGGAGCGCGCGCGCCTCCTCCACCTTGGCCGGTGCTGCGCCCTCGCGACCCGGACTCCTGCGCTCCTCCACGCCCAGGCCGCGAGTGCTGGACGAGATGGTGGCGGGGCTATGGCGCGAGTCGGGCGACGCTTTGTCCAGCCGCCCGCTGTCCCGGGGCCGCTCGGCGGCGAAAAGGTGCGCCTTGACAGCGGGGCTGCCTTTGTCACGGCAGGGCTCCTCCGACGTGGTGGTGGAAATCTTGGCCGCGTCGCAGGCCTCGGGGCCGTGCTCCTCTTTGCTCTCGGCCTCGGCGTCGCTCTCACCCTCGCTGGGACATAAATCTACCATAGGAGAAGAAAAAAACAAGGCAGAAGGGCGTTAGCTCCAGTCTGAGCCAGTAGAACTCCAGTTCCCAAGTTGGAATCCCAGCTCGTGGCTTAGCGGCTGTGTAATCCCGGGGAAAGCCCCCTAGCCTGTCTGCACCTCAGTGTTCTCATCTGCAAAATGGGGATAATCGTGCCCAACAACATTGCTGGAAAATTCAATACGCGATTAATGAATTTAAAGTATTTACCCAGAGTTTAAACTTTCCCTTAGATGGACAAACCCCCAAATCAGTAGCCCTTCTTATTATAATGAATTTTACTTCTTTTTTTGAGTTCCTGCGGTACAAGATTTCACATACATTTCCCCATTCAATTGCAAATTAACTTTTTAAAAGTAAAAACTAACATTAAAACTCATAGCTGGAACATATTCTAATTACTATAAGAGTTTTTGGTCAGTGAATGACAGAGAGCAGCACCTTCCACAGATTTGTGAATTACTCTGGAAGGATTTGTTCGGCAGCAACCCCGACATCTGAATTGATAATGGCAGAAGGGACACCTGTCCCTCAACACCAGCACTCGGTTGAACCTTCTGTATTTGCCCCAGTCCCTGCAGACAGAGATGAGTGTCGGGCAGCCGGCTCACCGCCCAGAGACAATCATAGATTCTTTTTTGCTTTCACCACACCCTCTGTGGGTGTTCCACCAGAAGAAAAGAAAAAGGGATCCTATTTTATGTTTAAAGCTTAAATGGATTGAAGACATAAAGGACTTGCATTTTATTTCACTAAAAAACAGGTTTCTTCCCGTCGAGAGAGAGAGAGAGAGAGAGAGAGAGAGAGAGTGTGTGAGTGTGTGTGTGTGTGTCTTTCCAAATAAATAGTGCTTGCTCTTTAAACACAGGAAACTGAGGGGGGATTTGAGCCATCACGTCCACTCCTCACCCCCTCCCCTAGCTCTACCTCCACCGCAGATCCCCAGGGCTCCACCTCCTCTCCCAGGTCAATTGTTGCTCTCTAGCTGGATGTTTTCTAGGCCACCTTCCCGGTTCCAGGTAGCAGGGAATCCCTTGCTTCCCCCCCACCCAGTCCAACACATGGTAACCTAGAGTTCAAAGACAGTGAAAAGTCAGCAGTCGGAGCCTCTCTTGGTTAGAGAGAATGGGAGGAGAAAGAAACAGAGACAGAGAGAAAAGAGAGAAGCGCTTCAAGCAGGTTTTCAAAGCTGCTTGCCAAGAGGTAGTATGCAAACAGACACCCACCTCCCCTCCCCACCAGCCAAATAAGGATCTAGGGGAAAGGCCTCGGTGCTCTCCTTCTACTGCCTTAGGGGGGAAGGGGAGACACACCTGATAGCTCTTTTTGAACTCTGGCTTCTGTTTAAGGATGTTTAGAAGGGTTCTAGCTTTTAAAGGGCAAGTGCCCTGGTTGGTGCCCCATCCCCCTTCAACTCTTCCAGGTCCCGAGGAACTGGAGTCCAGTGATCACAAAGGTGGCATGGCTTACCTTTGAGGTTCGATGTCCCTACAGTGGAGACGGCTGGAGAAGCAGCCTGGGCGAAGCAGCTGAAAGCTGCTTGTTCGCTGGAGGACTCGTCAGAGGTCCCGTTCTCCTTTTTGTGTCTTTCATCAAACACCCTCATGGACTGCAGGGTGAGCTGTTTTCTGTGGCAGAAGCCCACACCCACGTTACAGAATGTAACATACATTTCCCCTCTTTGTTTCCCTTACCCTTTCCAAAGCGGCACACACATGCCTCACACCCTGCCTGCCGCCCAGGGACAACACGAATTCGCTGAAACGTGCTTGCCCCAGGGCAGCAACATAGACCCAAGCATTGTTCTTGACCCTGTGACTGGGCTGAAGAGTGTGGCACAGGGTTAGGGAGAAAGCAAGGAGGCTTCAGTTGCATTTATTCAAGATGGGGGTTTCATTAGGAAAAAGCATTTGCTTGGGCTGTGAAATTTTATTTAAAAGCAAGAGGAGAGGCTGGATCTAGTCGGAGACAGCTGGAATGCTGGTCTTATATAGGGAGAACTGGGTGTCCAATCCTGCAAACACAATGCTGTCTGTCCCCAGCATACCCAAATTTTGGATGGTTGCTAAGATTTGGGAGGAAGTGGTTATTTTATGCTGCACTTTACTGTAATCGTTTTACTAATAAATTAATTGGAATAAAAATATATTTAGCTGTTACCAATTATTTTTTAATGCCCATCCCAAGGGCATTTAATAATTCCATGAATTATTAAAAATGTGGGGGTGATTTTCTGGATTTTAGAAATTCTTTGAAAGGGGGTGGGGGAGGGGAGACCCTCTTTCATATACTCTCCAGCTGTCTGCTTAATGCAAAATGATACATTGTCCCCACGAAGGAGGGAGGGAGCCATACATCTTTCCAAAGGCCCCAGCTCTGTCTGATGGTATTTGGAAGACAGGATTGCAAAAATTCCCAAGCATTTTGTCAATGGCATGGTTCTTTCTGGGACCTGCCTAGGATGAACTTAAATTAATTAGGAATTAATAGGCATCCCTGTATAATCTATTATCCCTGATGCTTCTCTTCCAGAGATAAGTATGTAAGGTGTAGCCTAGTTAATTTCCTTAAAGGTAAGGAGGCAGGAAAAGTACTTGTCCTGGGTATACTGACAGCAGCAAGCATGTAGCAGTGGGGAAAGTGAATGATTTCCACCCGCTTTTCTCAGGACAAGTGCCTGCATCTCACTTCTAATACTTCAGAGTTGGATCCTAAAAAAAAGTGATTTTTCTAAACTAGCTAATAAATAATTGTTTCAACTCACCTTTTTTCTCTTCGGCCATTTCCAGTGTCCCGGAAACCTTTTGCAAAAGGGTTGTTGTCTATTTTTAACTGAGTTATCTATTGGAAGAGACACAAGCAAGACAGAGACATTGGCCTCATTTTCTAGAATGTTTTGAGGGTGTTTTTCCCAACTCAACAAGTCTAGAGATGTGATTGCCAACAGAAGTCATATAGATATGCCAGGAAAAGGAGATAATGGCAGAAGTTTGGAGAGAACTAAGAGAAAAATCAAAGGAAACTGTAGCAGGGCTTGTATCTCCTATATGAGGCCAAACCAGGGATTTGGGGATGAAATTATTCAAAGAAATTCTTTTCTTTGGGCAGCCAACAGTTTGAGTTTAGACATGGAAGTGTTGTCAAAGTCATCAAAAGGGAAAATCTGTAGATCTTAAAATTATGCTTTCATTTTGATTTTTATACAGTGCAATCAATCATAAATTATAGCATACTCCCTTGACACACACACACACACACACCCCTTTCCCATGAATCCAATAAATGATTTATGGGGTTTCACTACCCTTGTGTGGGAGTGAGTGCAGCAGTGAGTTTGATTTTTTTTTTTTTTGCTTGGGGGGTGGTTTGAGGAAATTACAATATTGACAATTATAGTACTGAATGACCACTGGAAACATTTGTTTTCATTTATATTCTCGCCATGGCCATTAGGTGGAGAAGGCCCATGGCCTTTTTGTCTGATCAAAAATGCTACATTTTATTATTACATTAACAACTTCATTTCACAGGATTCTGGGTTTAGAGGGCACTTGCATTTTGCACTCTGAGAAAAATGCCATAGTGTGTAATCTTTCAAATCCCTTCCCCTTGGTGGGGAGAAGTTATATACACAGAGTTACTCAGAGGTGGAAACGGGGACCCTTGGTTGGATTCATGTTCTTGGAATAAATTACTCTATCCAAGACTTCAGGTTTCACAGGGAGAGATGATCATGATGTTCTGGTATTCAGACTAAAGAAATTTAGCTGGAACATCCCCACCATGAAGTCCACAGAGGACCCAAGGACAGTGACAATGACAGTGAGTTCAAAATGAAGTGTGTTGTCAGGTAAAATGGACTCTCTCTGAAGTCCAGGATTGCAGAGTGGGGGTCTTCAGTCCCTCCTCCCACCCCTATAGCTGCTAACAGTCAATCTGGGAACTGGTGAATCGGCACTAAGGGTCACTTTTTCTGTGCCCATGACCTTCAGGCCACCATAGCTCTAGATATCAGGTGCTTTCCCTTTTGGGGATCCTTCTAATCTCCAGATTCAGGGCGGGGGGGGGGGGACAAATTCAAATGAAGTGGTGACTTTGGCCACCTCAACTCAAAAGCCTCAGACAACTCCATTGGTATGACCCTGTGATCAGGGTAGGTTTTTCCAACCACACGCATGCATGCACACACATGCGCACACACATGGGCGCACGCACACACACACACACACACACACACACATCATAAAAAACACAGCAGCATAAAAGGTAATAAAAACCAGACCAGCTACTCAGGATTTCTGGCTAGGGCAGAAAAGCTGGTCTCTACCAGGATTCCCCTCCCAGGGTCCCAAATGCTTTTGCCTTAATTTTTTAGCTGGTTCCTTTTGAATATGACTTCTTGATCCTTCTTCCTCAAGGGGAAGAAGATGAACCTTAAAATAAACAGGACAAAGCCCAAGGAATGGAGGAGTGGGTAGCATCAATGACAGCAGTTACAGGAGCTTCTCTGTGGCAAAATTAGTAGGTCATTTTTTTTTTGCTCAGCATTGTTTCTACCTAGTCAAGGTGTTTTTCTGTCTCCTTGAGGTGTCATTGTCCTTTCCACCCAAATGCTTCACAAAAGAAAACTCAAGACTCTCATCTCCACTCTCTTGTAACTTTCTCATCCTGACTTAAAGCAGCTTTTAAGGGGAAGGCAAAATATCACCATTAAAAAGGAAAGTCCCTTGGGTTTACCTTATCATTCTGGTATGCAGTCACAGCGATGAATTCAGTTTCGGGGAATAAGTATGTCCGAAATGTACTATAAGGCAGTTTCAAGATGTCATTGGCTCTTACAATGTGGAACCGGGGCTGGTATTTGTGCATGGAGTTCAATATAGTCTGCAGGGGCAGGGAAGAGGAGACATACATAAAACAAGGATTTAGCAGAACAAATGGGATCTTAGAACCCCTGCCAGGCTGAAATCTTCCCCACCGCAGGGTACCACGCTTGTACCGAGCCCACCTCCTTGGAGTACCCCCTGGGTACATTTTGCTCCACAGATGTTATCTTCTGGAGAATCCAAATTGCTCCTCAGTTGCCAAAGGGTCCCCCCCACCCTCACCATCTAAGGATCATTCGTACCTTGAACCCTAGCCTACCTGAGTACCAAAACTATAATTCCCCTGCCACGTAGCGTGATCACTTGGGAAGGCCAAAGTCTTAAAAGATAGAGAAAAACATGCATTTTAATTTACAAAATGATTCAGTACTTTAAGCGCCCACTAATTGACGAGCCCAATCCACTTAAAGCCCTGAAAGGCTGAACTCTAGAGAGGAATATTTATGCCTTAATCAAATCAAGGGCTTCAAATGCAATTCCTGCCCGCTGAAGATATTTCCGCGCCATTCGCGTCTTCCTGGGCCTAATCTTTCTGCTTACTCCTTGCTTATCACTCTGTTTATTTTATTGAAATGTTGGGGAGGGGTAGGAAAAGGCGCAAAAGGTCCTTTGCCTGATTTCTACAAGCAATCCAAGTTTTCTAAGTTTCTAAGCATTCTCACTGAATCCATATATACACTCCCAACACACAAACCATTTTTTCTGAAGATCTAAGCCTCGTTTAGGGTAAGCCTGACTCTCACCTAAGCCCACTTCTTTTTTTAGTAAAAGAACGAGTTTTTAAAAATGTATTCACACCATTTAACCAACAGAGTCAAGTCTCCAAAACGTAAACTTTCCCAAGAAAATAATATGACTGGTTTCAAAACAGAAGAATGATATTTTAAAACAAAACAAATCCTTTATGAATACATAGCCTTGAAATTGATTTTAGCTCTTAAAAAATGGTTTTTAACTTCACTCTCAGGTCAGGCATCTACCAAAGAGCTGGAATTGCTATAGAACACAAGCCAGTAAGTTTTCTTGCCCCATTTCTTTTAGAACGCCAGGTCTTCCATTATCCGGAGAGAAACACCCCGAATCCTTTTTCCGGACAAGGACAAGTTTGCTATGCTCAGGGAGAAGCAAAGGAGAAGTCTGGGCTGAAACTCATGAAATGGGGAAGCACTGCCTTTGACTGAGTGAAGAAGGAGAAAATTTTACTGAAGAGAGCAATGAAACTTACAAATCCATGTTTGTCTGAAATGTTGTTGGTGAGTTTCAGTTTGTGGAAAGTGACGACTTTGGACATCCACTGTTCCCCAGTAGCGGGGCTGTCCGGGTGAATGTACATCCTCTTTGGCATTTCAGGGTCGGCCTTACCAGCCACCATCCACCGAGAATTGTGAAATTTATAACGACAGTCATCAGCAGCTATAATGTCCATCAATAAAATATATTTGGCTTTTTTATCCAGCCCAGAACATCTCACTTTAAATGGAGGAAACATTCGCCTATAAAAGGAAAGATTAGAAAAGAAAAAAGAAAGATAAACCACCCATAATCTTGGGTTTGATTTCCTATGTATCATATAATATTGAAACCAAGTTTAAGACTTTCTATTGTGACTGATAAGCTTATATGTTTCAGAGTGAGGCAACTGGCTGCAAAATTGTTTTCTTCCACAATTAATATATTAAATATTCTCAGTTTCTCCATATTTAGATGTCCCAAGGTTCAAAACAAATGCATTGTGGCACTGCATTTCTCTACATTGTCTAACAATTTCTTCAATATATTTTTTTTCCTTGTATGACTTTACAGATTGCCCTCCTGATAGCAAATTCTTGCCCATGTCTTTTTCTGTGGGTATCTAGTTCTAAACAGGTTGGGGTAAGATTTTAGTAAAGCGCGGTCAGTTAAGACTAGAATTTTCCACCACCCATTGATGAGAAAATGTTAAACTTATCAAGGAAATGAACGTCAAGTTGCACCCCTCCCTGCTGCAGAATAGCAATCCCGCTGTGGGCGAAGTGAAACTGGACGTCAGTGAGTTCGCAGAACGAATTTTGCAGATTTCGGTGCACTCCCTGGCCTGATAACCTATCTGCCCATGGAGCTGCTAACACATTCCCCCACTCCTTAGGCCAGTCCAAAAGTGCAAGATTGTGCCACCACATTGCTGTTAATTTCACAGAAATGTTGGCATTCTGTAGTCTTGACTTAAAAGGAAGCAAGGAAGCACTTCGCTGGAAAACTAACTAAATGTCTTGTGGGTTTGAGGATTTTATGCCAAACTTTGGCCTCATTTAGCTTGGAAGGAGACAGAATGCTTAAGATATCATGAAGGGGATTTTATTTTTATCTTTTTAACTTTATGCCTTTACAGGCTTCAATGCTATTTTAAAAAAATCAGTGTTTTTAAATGACTGTTACAGGATCTTCTCTTCCAGGCAGGTTTTGGTCAGGCAAGGACCTTTAAATATTACGTAAAATATGGTTGATAATATTCACACATTAAAAAAGCAGTGTGTGTCTCCTCACTGGCTACTTCAGTCTGCAAACACAATCTTAAATTATGCAAAATTGCCTGCTGAACTCGCCCTTGGGTTACAGACACGTGAAGTGGTGTGGGCAAACAAACCAAAATGCCCTTCGATTTCTCTCTGACCAGGGCAGCAGCAGGCCCCTTTAGACCCAGAGGCTAGACTGGAGGGCAGAAAGGGCCGGGGACTGGTGTCAGGCCTCCCGCTACCCACACAAAAGGAGAGGGCTTTAAGTTTTTCTTTCTGGAGAACAAAATAAAACAGACAACACAACATCAACAAAGAAATAAGGATGTTCCAGGAGGGTTTGCAGAGTGCATTTCTTGCAGCAGAGTGCCTTTTTTTTTTTTTTTTTTCCTGCTCCCTGCAGGGATATCTACGCTCCATTGAAAAATTGTCTGTTGGGGAGGGAACCCACGATGCAGACCAAATATAAGACCCGTGCAGATGCCCAGGTAAGCTGAAATTTCCTGCCACTGGGGCAGGGCCTGGAAGTCTGTGCACGTATTTCTATGGGAACTAACTTTTCGTCCAAGCCGTAATAACCGACCAACCGACTGTTCTGGGAGCAGAGAGATAAAGGGAGGATAAAACTATCCAACAGCTTAGGGGAGGAGGCCCCCACTGCTTACCTTCCCGACTTGGTAATGACCATCTCGGTGCCCCGCTTGTGAAACTGATCCCAAAGTTCTTTAGCCTCCAGGTGCACCTTGGGGTCGTCCTCCACCTCTTCTTCGGGCTCCATGGTCTTCAAAGGCCTCAGATGCGCCTGGGGCCCCAGGGAGGAGAACGGGATGCCGGTCTCGGCCGCCCCCACCAATTGATCCATGATCGGCTTGGCCAGGGCGCCCGGCAGCGAGAGCGCCGCCGCGCCGTTGGGAGGCAGCGTCAGCGCGGGGAAGAACGGCGGCTGGTGACCCAGCACCGCGCTCATGGCGAAGTCCGGCGCCCGGTGAGGTAGGAACGGATGGTAGGCCATGCTTGTCCCAGGAATGACCGGATCTCTCATGGAGAGGCTCATCCACTCCAGGCGGGGCGCTGGGCTCCAGCCGGGGACAAGTCTGCAGCTGCTGTGTTTTGTTGTTTTTGTTGTTGTTGTTGTTAACAGCAGCACATAGTTCAAAAGGGGGGAAAAACAAAACAAAAAAGAAAAAAAGAAAGAAAAAATAAAAGGAGGCAGAAATCACAACTAATGCACTTCAAAGGGAGGAAGGAAAGTTGTCTTTTGGAGAAGGGGAGGCCGCTTTTAAAGAGGGCAAGGCGAAAAATCAGCAAACATAGTCGCGCGGGTGACCGTCCTTGTGCCTTGCGTTTTTAAAAAGCCGCTCCTGAAAGTCAGTTTCAGAAGCGAGAGAAGCGAGCAGGGTCTCGACTCGCGCCCGAGCCCTGCCGCTGAGCTCGAAATAGACACTCCAGCCCTGCGTCCCAGGAATCTCTCTCCAGCCCCTAGGTCCTTTGTTGCAAATGTGAAAGGTTCTCCTAGAAGACTTTTTACCTTTCTTTTTCTTCTTCCCCCGCCCCCTATCTCTCTTCCTCTCCCTCTTTCTCGCTGGTGGCGTCTGCAGCTGTGCTAGACCCGGCTTTAACAGGGAGCGAGAGAGCGGAAAAAGTCTCTCTCCTTTAAAAAAAAAAATCTGATTTAAACCCCCTTCTACCAGCGCTATCAAAACTTGAACTGCAAACTGGCTTCCGTTCGCCCTCCTCCTCCTTCCTCTGCTCCGAGCCTCCGGAGGGTGTCTCAGTTTCAATCCAAATCTTGCTGGGCTCTTCTCCCGTGCCTCTCTCTCTTCCTTGTCCTAAAACGTGAGCGAATTCGCTTCCTAAATCTGTGTCCAGGCGCGCAGGGCAGGGAGGATTTAGAGGGGGAAAAAATGGAACGGAGGGAAAGAGAGAGGGGGAGGGAGAGAGAGAGAGTGAGAGACGGAGTCGGAGAGGGAGGGAGCGAGGGAGGGAGCGAGAGAAAGCGAGAGCTCCTCGCCACCCTCCGCCGCCTCTAGAATTCACCGGGCGTCTGCTCGGCGGCTCTAGAAGGTCGGGCTGCGCTGTGGGCTGCGGGGAGCCGGAGGCCTCTTGATTGGCTCTTTGACGCTTTCGGACCAATTGTGTTGCTGCATAGGCGTGGTTTTCACAGGTCGAGTGCTGGGGGATAGAGCTGAGTTATAAAAAGAAGGTGTCGGAAACTGTAACGTCGCAGCGCCGCATCGGTACTACTGCCTGTCCTGTGAATATGTCAACATGATCAGAGGGAGGGCGGGAGCCACTGGGGAGCGCGCGCACAGAGTCGCCTCTAGGTGGCTTATCGAGAGATCGCTGCAGCCCCTGAGCTCGCTCGCTCTGGTTCAGCCCACGTCTGAAATGCCTCAGTCATCCAGCCGGGGATCGAGGGAGGAGGCAGGGCCAAGGAGGAAGGGGGAGGGAGAGAGGGAGGGAATCAGCGAGCAGGCGAGCCGGGAGGGGAAGGCGGAGAGCGCGCCCGGGCGCCGGGCAGGGGCGCTCGCCTCTCTTGCACTCCGCTCGCCTCTCCGACCGCCGCAGCCGGTACTCTCTCCAGCTCTCCTTCTCCCGGCGCCAGGCGAGCCGGGCGGGTGGCCGAGCCTCCCCGCGAGCTGCTATCCGGCTGCTCGGTTCTACAAAAGCCGGCGGCTGCGGAGAGGCGAGCGCCGAGACTACAGGCTTGCGTGCTCTCCAGCCCCACGTGGAGCCAAGCTCCGCCTGGCCGCCGCTAAAGGGCTCCCGAGCTCGGGTGTCTCGGTGCTGGTCTCCCCTGCATCTGGGCTAGGGGAGCACACGGATGTGTGGGCTTCCTCTCCACTGTGCCCCACCTGCAGCCATGTGCGGAGACCCAAACACCCCCAGTGCATCTGTACTCGAACACGCGCCAACACAGTGGGACTGAACCACACACCGAAAAACACGTACACACAAACACGTACACAGCCTGCGCGGCTGACCCTGTCTGAGCTCCTGGGGAAGATGGACTTAGGATTTTTACGAAATGCATTTACCCGGCCCTTTTGGATCTCGTCTTTCATTTGCATGCGGGCCCCCATATTCCACCTGGATGTGGGTGTGGGTGTAGAGAAGAGAATGGAGGATCTGGACAAAGCGAGCACAGCGAGGGACTGGGTTCTGAGCCTGTCCCCTCCAAGCCGCTGCCCTCACCTCGAGGCCCGGCTGGGTGCACAGCAGAGGGTAAGGGGTGGGCGAGTGGGTTGGGGGAGGCGCGCCAGCCTGGTATCTTCTCTAGGCATCGCACTTATCTCTCGGTGCCTCAGTTCTTTCTCCACCCCGGAGACTTATCTCGCCAGAAGTCGGGGAGGGAGGCTGAGTTTGTAAAACAAACCGTGAAACGCCCCCACCTCAGAGGCGAGATGACTGTTTTCAGTACGGGTAGGGTGGGGGCCTCCTCTTGGGCGGACGAGAGGGAAACGACCGGATCTTACCAATCGCCGAATTACTAACTGTTACCGCAGCGCCCGGTCGGGGTCAGAGGATTCGCCTAAGCCCACAGTTCTTGATTCTGGGGGCCAATGACTTGGACCATGCTTGCTTAGATGAAGGGAAATCTTGAAAACAATGTTCTTTTATCTTTCCTGAGATGAAAGCTTCTTCGATGGAAAGGGAACGGAGAAAGGGCTGATCTGGGGGCTTCGGGGTTTCAGAGACCCCGGCTTTGGATGTGTGAGTCTCTGCAGGCCAGCGCAGGCCTCTCTCGCATTTTGCCTTGTGCACCCCCGCAACTCCCAGCAACTCCGAAACCCCAACGTGGCAGCAAGGGACGAGTGAAAATGAAGTGCTCTTGTGGGCCAACCACGCTGAGATAGGGGTGGACCTTTTGAGGCGACAAGCTTCTCCAGCCTCGCATTTTTGACGCACATGGTTAAGAGAGTTTGGCGCCAGCGTTGAGAATTCCCTGAAGTCACCAGAGAGAACAGAGTGGTTCTGCGAACTCCGTCTGGCTCGCCATCTCGCCCCTTTCTTTCCCTTTCAGTGTGTCTTTCTCTGGCATCCTGTCTGTCTGTCTCTGCCAGTGGTTAAAATAGAGAAAGGAGAGACAGGGGAAAAAAATGAGGTGGTGGACCCTAGAGTGTTGGCTCATAACACCCCCTCCCGCATCCCCTCCGCCCCGCCCTGAAGGGTGCGAAAGACCAGGCCATTTCCCGCCTTATACAGAACACGGAGGTCACTGCAGGGTTTCATGAATCTCTGGGGGTCCCCCCAAAAAAAGATAGAAAAAAAAGTGCATCCCCTTCCCCCACACTGCTCGCCTCCGGGGCCTGGGGCCGCTTCGCTGCACTTTCAAGAGCGGCCCCAAATCCCAGCGATCTGGTTTTGCCTGCTTGCCCTCGCAGGCCAGTCTCTGCCCCACCACTTGGAGTGGAAGCAAAGTAGTTCTACAACCACACTGTGACCGACCCCCTCCTCACCCACTCGGTGCCTCCAAGCGTCCCACGCACAGCAGGGAGACATTCCTCCGCATTGGCCAGCTGTCTGCTTTGGAAATGGGAGGGGAGCTTGCGGATTTTACTAAAAAATGTCTCGACTTGTTTTTGGCTCCGCGGGTGGACTGAGAGGGAGTTCTGCCCCTCACACTGTCCTCCTCCCTCAATTGCCTATTTTTTGCCCATAGCTCTAACTTAACCCTGGGATCACCCCATATCACTACTTCTGACCCCCATGTCCTCCCCCACCCCCACCTCCAGCGCGTGAAGCAGAGAACGAGAGGAAAGTTTGCGGGGTTCGAATCGAAAATGTCGACATCTTGCTAATGGTCTGCAAACTTCCGCCAATTATGACTGACCTCCCAGACTCGGCCCCAGGAGGCTCGTATTAGGCAGGGAGGCCGCCGTAATTCTGGGATCAAAAGCGGGAAGGTGCGAACTCCTCTTTGTCTCTGCGTGCCCGGCGCGCCCCCCTCCCGGTGGGTGATAAACCCACTCTGGCGCCGGCCATGCGCTGGGTGATTAATTTGCGAACAAACAAAAGCGGCCTGGTGGCCACTGCATTCGGGTTAAACATTGGCCAGCGTGTTCAGAAGGCTTGTGCTGGGCCTGGCCTCCGGGAGAACCCACGAGGCCAGCGCGCCCCGGACCCCGGCATTAGGCGCCAGCTGCCGGCTCTCCGCGGTCTTTTTCTCTCTGCAGACCCCTCGATCCTCTTTCCTTCGGTCTTAACACTCAACAAAAGACAGACTAGAGACGTTGAAAGAGCCTGCCCTTTAGCAGAGTCCAAGAAGAGGGTGACTTAAGGGCAGGAGAAGGGAGAAAGAGGGCAGATTTCGGGTCAGAAAAGACCCAGATAATTTCTGGTGTCTCTGAAATATTCCTCCACCTTTTCGCAAAAAGAGTTTTCATTTAATTGTAGGTCTGGAATTAAAAAAGTAAATTAACTGAAAAACCTCTCTATCTGCAATGCCTGCAGCATTTAAAGTAGTGTGAGTGCATGTAGGCGAGTGTTAAAGGTGGGTGGGGGGAGGACCCCGAAAATAATGTTCGTTTGTGGGGGTAGGGTCGGGGTGGGGGTGGGGGGAACAAAACCAAATCAACTGTCCTTAGCCCAGGCCACGGTGCCAGCAAAGAAGCTGGCCTTGCCTGAGACGGAAGCTTAGCCCGCACCACTTTTCCCTGCCGCACTGCCTGCCTCAAACTATAAAGGGGACAAACCGACCCTTTTGTGATCAAATGGTGTTTATCTGAAGTTTACAGAAAAGGCGGGGAGGAGGGGAAAAGGACGGTGGGTAGGCGGGGTCGTTTACTTTGGCCAGTTTGCTGTAAATATTCCCTTCAGCATGTGTGAGGTCTGGCAAGAGACTATTACATGCTTATTCCCTCTTAAACTTTCACCCCCGTTTGCCGCAGAGCTCTTTTCAGTCGGAGGTGTCACTAAATTGGGAATTCTGTTGACAGAAGGGCATCCAAGATTCTCCGGGGGTAGGAGACCTAATTAAGAAGTTTCGTACAGGGGTGGGTTCATATATGAACTTTTCCTGGGGGAGGGGCTTTCTGGTCATCCTGGCAGTTTGGCAATGGCTTCTCGTTTCTGCCCAGTGCCCCAGCCCATTTGATCTCAGGATCCCAGCCTCTTTTGATATTGACAAGCTTTGAAACTGACCAGGTGCCTGCCCCCCTAGGGCTCTCATTCTCTTTCGGGCTCAGTTCTCCCACCTGAGGAAGTGATTTTCTTATCACGGATCCCAAGGAAGTAGCTCTCTGGGGAGTATCTAGTTTACTGTTTGTGGTTCCTCCTGCAAATTGCCCTAGCACCCCCTACCCCTCTGGGGTACATACATTAGCACTGCTGTGCTACCCGGAACCCTGACTCTCCCCCTGGCAGTGCTGAACCCAGTGGAGGCTTGCTCTTCCTCCAGGAGTCTCCACTCACCATGAACCCCCACCCCCTCCTCCTCCCCAAAGCTTGCTTTGAGAGCGTAGTTCCTCTCTGGTCCAGAGGCTGCCTGTCAGTCCCTTGGAGACAGGCTGGGCTCCACCACCTTTCCTCCCTCCAGAGCAGACACTAGCTTCTTGGTTGGACCAGACAGACAGTCCAGGACATTCACCTTTTGTTTCTTTTTCCCTTCCTTTCTTTCTCTTCCCCACCCCGCCCCCGCACCCTTTTCTTTTGGTCTCCCTGTCTTTCTGCTCATCCCCATTTAGGATTATTTGAATGTGGGTCTGGAATCTTTCTTACTCTTTTTCCTTCTACTTTTTGTTTTCTTCCTTGCATCAATCTTGTTCTTGGTTTCTATTTCTCTTTCTTGTCTTGTATCTATTTCCCAGGCTTTCACTTCTCATGTTTTGTTTTGTTTTGTTTTGTTTCTGTCTTCTTTATCCTTTCTTTCTATTTTCTCTGGCTGTCTTGGTCCTGTCTGAATTCTCTCCTGTTTTTCTGACCTGGTGCCTCCGTACACTGCCACCTTTCTCTCCCTCATCTTTCCCAGCAACCATGACAGCAGGGAGATCCCTCTTCCTGTGGCTGAAGCAAACACCTTCCCCTCACTTCCTTGACTAGAAAGATAAAGTGTCTTGAGAGATGGAAAAACGTTGTGTGCATTTGCCTAGGGTGGCAGTTTCACCTTCTCCTCTTGGCATTTCCAAAGCCACCCCTTTCTCCAGAGTTGAACCCCATCCTTGCTCCCTAAGCTCTACAGCCACCTCCCCATCTTTTCCAGGGCAGGCATCTAGGGTGAGGAGCTGCAAGTGGAGCTCTATAGCCCCAGCTCCCAGCTTCCTACTTGCCCCAGCAGCACGGAGCTTTCCTGTAACGCACATTTCTCCTATCCTCTGACATTCCTCTAAATTATTGATCTGGGCAATTTGGTGCAAGCATCTGTAGCATGTTTCAGAGAGAGAAGATTGTGAAAGTTGTCTAGCTTGGAGAAGTAATATTTTCAGTACAGAGGCTCAGTTTGGCGCCAGTTGGTTTATGCCGTTTCTAAAGCATCATTCGCTATGCACTTAATCCATGCTCATCATACTTCCTTAATGTAAATATGTTTTTGGCAGAGGCGAAATGAATACATTTTGCCCTCCATATTATTCTTATTAGCACCTACCTTTCCTTAAAGCTGATCACCCTGCAAAATGGCAAATTTGTACACAGCCAGCGATTTAGATAAGTTAGAAGGGAAATGAGAGAGGTAAGATTGAAGGATGTGTTTGTGTCTGGGGAGAGTGCTTTTTCTACATCTGTGAAGGTTTTTTCCTCTCTCAGGAAAGGGAACTAATTGTGGTTTCCTAATTTCAAGTCAATCTATATCTTCAACCCTCTGTGTGTGTGTGTGTGTTTTGCCCAATTACTTAAAAAAAAAAAAAAAAAAGATAATGCAATGGGCATTACTTAGGCCGGCAGAAATGAACTCACAAGGAAGGGGCCAGGAATTTTTTCTCTCATTTTATCTGACCCAGAACCACCAAGACACAGGCCAGAGCTGACTTTTGCCCCAGGCACTTTTGACCACCCAGCACCTTTCTTTCTTCAACATCCTCTTTCCAGATTTTCAGTCGAGACAGGTAAGGGTGTAAGTGGCCTCTCAGAGGTCTCTATCAAAATTTTACTTGTGGGGTAGAGGGACTAAGTGACAGAATACTTTAAGAGGGTGGAGGAGAAATTTAACAGTCCTCCTGTGCAGACGGAGGGTGACATTCAAATGGGAGAACTTACTTCTGCGGTTTGCTGCTGTTTCGTTCTTTCCATTATCATTGGTAGTGTTGTTAGGTGGCAGGGTTGTGAGGCTGAGTGGGGTTTTGCCCCCGGGGGAGCATATGTGACAGAGGGCGCAGGAAGATCTGTAAGTGAGAGGGCATAGCAAATTAAATGACCGCTACTGTCAGGAAGGTTGACAGGCCAAAGAAAGATCGGCTCCTCCAAATCTGCTGAACTAACTCTCCCCTCATAGCCCCAGACACGTTTTCTCAATTTGAGCACAATATCCATTACTATTTCCCGTACTGGGTTTCAATTAAAGAGGGTGAGAGTAGAAAGTTCACTGGTGTTTGGGGGTTCATTTATTTCTAAGCACGATGCAAATGAAAGGGGGCCGTGGGCACAGAGTCGTCGTGTGTGTTTTTCCTCCTTCTTCTTTCCGTTTCCTTCTTGCAAACTTCCCTCCACGCCTTGCCAGCCACCCAGCACACCTGTGTTTCCAAAGCAAATGTTTTCATGTCTTGAAAATCCAGTTAGGGTAAGGAGAGAAGGAAGGTGATAACATCATACCTACTGATGCCCCATAGAGATGAAGCTGTCCTGGGGGCACTTCAGGCTTTAGGGAAGGTTTTAGCTTCTCGAGGTGGGCACAGGAATTGGGGTAGTGTGAGCACTTGAAGGGTTCTAGGTTTTACTGTTGCACTGAAAACAGATGCAATCCCTCCTGCTGTAACATACTCCTATGGAAAAAATCTAATCTTCTGTGTGCTTATCCTATTTTGGTCTTAGAACACAGGGTGGTGATCTTGCTTCTCTGGGGGGTGCCAGGCAGATAGAACACGTGAAAATCTGCTGCCAAGGTCGGGATGTAGGTCCCGGATTCAGGATCTTGACCCCAGGCCTGCCCTGCCCACTAAGCAGTGGTCTTGCAACCAGGCAAACTCTCTGGCCGAACTCACTTCACACAAACTTGGAACTGAGCGCCAGCCTCCCCACCCCCTCCATCTTCTATGATCACTGACTCTGTACCATGGCCACCCAGACCACTGGGCAGAAGAGTAGCTGCAGGGTGTCCATCTTAATTTCATGACACTCTGCTTAGCTTCCTCCTCCTTCCATGTCAGCAAGAGAAACTATAGGCCTCAACAATGTGACTGTAGTTTGAGTTGGGATGTGTCCCTCCCAAACCAATCATCCCTGACGCCAAATAATACAAACAAATCCTGCGTATTTTAAAATGTCCCAAGTCTTGTAGGATATCCAGGGACCGATCAGTGCCACTGAAGAGACTATTCTCTCTCCCAATCCTTATAAAGGGATAGGTGAAGGTTGTGGCCCTAGAGATCCCAGAAGCCCTTAAAAGTCTTTAAATTGGGGTCTGAATAATGAGGGCTAGATACGTTTTTTTCCCTTCCTTTCAAAAAAATTTTTATTTATTTTTAGAGGAAGGGGAATGAGGAAGGCGCACGCGCACGCAGGCACACACACACAGAAAGGGAGAGAATGTTTGGAATTGTGAAAGTGCCTTTCCTAATAGTTGCTTTTACTGGCGCCCAGGCCTCAATTCATTTCATCTCCGAGCCAGTTACTAAAAATCCTCCCGGCAAGTGGAGAGGACTGGCCTTCCCGGGTCGGGAACCCGCCCTCTGTCTTCCCTCGCAGCGCCCTTTCCTCCTTTGGCTTGGGAAAGGACGACTTCGAGCCCCAGGAAGGAGTTGGGAGTGAGCGACACCCCAGAGCGTCCCATAAGGTCCTTTTGGCCATGTTTCCGCCCCAGGGGGCTTCACCTAGATCTCCCACCCCACCCCTTACCCCCGTTGCAAATACGTAAGCTGGACGCGCCTCGGTGCGGATCCAGGCCTCGCTGAGCACGGAACCGAAGAAGCAGCTCACGGTCTCGGATTGCACTCTCACGCAAGGGTGGAAGGGGTGACAGGGCTCGGATCTTGCCCCAAACGCTGCACAGGCCTGCAGGAGAGCAAAGAGGTTTCGGACAGGCTGTCCTTCCCCAGCTCTCGGTCGCGACAAGGTACCGACAGGTCCGGGAACCTGCGAACCGCCTGCAGGTAACCCTGCGCTGGGTACCTGCCTTCCCTCTCCAGCTACCGGGGCGGGGCTCGGAGCGGCGGGCTCCCAGGGTGGGGAGTGAAGAAAGCGCGGCGGACCCAGGGCAGCGAAGCGCAGGTCTTTTTCCTTTCGAAAACCAATATCAAGATTGCAGGAATTCAGTTAGAAGCCGCTCACCTACCTCCACCTCCCGCCCCACTTCGTCCGATGTGTCTTTTTCTGCCGCATTGATTGCTACCTTCCCCCCTCCCTTCGCTTGCAAAGGACAAATCGGGAGTGGACGGTAAAGATCTTGCGGGGGGCCGTGGGGGGCGGGGAGGGGTAACCAAAAATAAAACAGAAATGCAGGACACTGTGTCTCCCAAAGTGGTGGAAACGCGATTGCAAGGAGATAACTCTCGGGAGAATAACAGGCTTAGAGAGAACGAAGCCGAGCAGGGGGATCTTCATGTTCGGAGCCGGGAGGGTTGAGGGGAGGGAGAGTTCTCGTCTCCCACCGCTGGGGTGTGTTTTTACATGTTTTCTTAGCGGCAAGTTTTATAAACAGGTCATCCCTACGCTGCCAGCCCAGGGAGTTGGAGCCTGTTTCTGGCTTCTGATGCAGACACCCTTCTTTCCCATTCGCCCCTTGCAAGCCAAACGCGCAGAGTTGGGAGGGAGAGGAAGCTTCCTTCCACTTCTGATTTGGGGGTACATTTGCTTTTGAAAGGCTCTTCTTGTCTTCAGACGGTGAAATACGAGTTCTCCACATGTCTGAGTCTGGTACCTCAAGCATAGATGCATGGGGAAGTGGGGAGCGCTGCTCTAATTACCTCTGCGCTGGATGGGGGTGGAGCGGGGGATTCTGTCTTTCAACCTGGCCCTGCTGGGGTGCCGAGGCGCATTATTAAACCCAGACGCTCGGGCCAGGAGTTGGGGCCATGCGGAAAAGATTTACAATTAAGCCAATTGGGGCCGAATACAGCCATCCAAAGTTTGCAGGTGTAAATAGTGTCTCGAATTTTTTTCTTCCCTTCCAAGTAACTTCATTGCCCAACACCACCCCCACCCCACCCCACCCCCGCCTCCCGCCAACCCCTTCCCCACTTCCTGGGACTCTAATTCTTTTGAGAACAGGGAGAGGAGGAAGGACGGTATGGTAGAGTTGGGATTTTTCTATTAGACAAGTTAAAATATGATGTTGCATTCACTTTTATGTGCGCGTATTAATGCAGCGAATGTAACCAGGACAGGCTCCTCCATTGCATGTCTCCATCTAGAATTTGAGAATTGTTGGAGTCAGTGAGACCTTTTGACTTCGACATATGATTTTTTTTAAGGGAGTGGAACAGACTTCTGTAAAACAGGGATATTGCAGTTGAATTATGAAGTTTTTGAGTTGGGGAGATTGGGTGAGGCAGGAGTCAAATGCAAAGGAAATTCCCTCTGGTAGGGGTATAAGAAGATTGCTACAGATGGAATCTGAAGGGGAGGTGAGGCTGGCTTGCTAGGAAGAACAGAGTCACGGACCTTTCTAGCGCTTCAGTTTAGATCTTCCTAATGTTTAGAGCGCTTACTGAGTCGTGTATAGGTCCAACCTTAAGCCCATCTCTCATTGCATTATTTAAATGTCAAATAATATGCATGTGTGTTTCTAAACTGTTTTTTGTGGGTATCAGTGTGTATATGGACATTCCAAGTAGCCCAGAATATAACATTAAATCTCAGACTTTAAAAATGCATCGCAATCACACCCCATGGGCAGACTCTTATTTGATCAATATAGACGGAACTAAATTTGTTTTGCAGCTACGCAGTTACTCGTTTTCTCTTGGAGCAATAAAGTCTGTCTGTTACAAATTACCAGGGAATTGGAGAATATACCCCCCCATACACACAGACACCACAACTGTTGTTCGGTGTTTTTAGTCTCCCACTAACCCACTCAATAATAGGTATAATATGTGTGTACACAGGCACTTTTCCAAAAAATTAGCGATAACATTCTGGGTGCATGAAGAGGGCATTTTTCTCTCTTTGCATTTAGGATTGGTTGCACACTAAGTTGCTACTCAGGAGACCCATTACCAGGGGGATCGACACCCATGGGGCCTCAGGGAAGAAGTTTAACAGCCTGCATTGCATGCAAAGACAGGGAGTCAAGGCGCCTGATTCCAGTCTGAATAAGGGCATAGGTGTAGAATTAGTAAGACAGGACTTAACATGTCCACGGAGCTGCAAGCGTCACCCAGCCCAGGATGAACCCCTCAGCTGCCACAGGAAAGTTTCCAGGCAGTGGTAGTGAAAACACTTTTTCTCTCTCTCTTTTAAAAGCTTCCCAGCCCAGTGCACAAGTTCCGCATAAATAAAAGGGGCTACTTGAACACTAGGTGAACCTGAATCAGTCTGAAGCAGAGAAGGAAGTACAGGACCCAGGCTGGAGATGGAGTGCCCCAATTTGCAGAGGTAGAGAAGGAGTGGATTGCTTCCCACTTGGAAACCTCTGCTCTTCCCTTCTGGAGAGGCTCATCGGGAACCCCTGTGGAAGGTGCCCTTGCAGTCTCCGCTGGATGGCGCTTGGGGGAGACGTGGCTGGTGGACAGTGTCCTCTGTGTGCCCCAGAGGGCCTTGTCAACTGGTTGGGTTGGGTTGAGGCCTCAGTTTGGAGCCTCTGCGGTGGCAGTTCCAGATATGCCAGGAGGCTGAAGCTGCTCCTGGAGTCTGGAGCAGGAGAGGGCCACCTGGAATCTGCCAAATGTGGGAGCTGGGGCAAGAGAAGTTAGGTGCAAGCCAGGAAGTGGGGGAAGAGGGTTCTCAGCGCAAACTAGCATCTCATTTCTAAAGCTCTGCTTGCACTGTATTAACTCCTGTTTACCGAGAAAGGTGTTGAGTGAGTGCGTGAGTGTGTGTGTGCTGCGGGAGAGTGGTCTGGAAAGGACCACAGCCAGACAAGTGTGGAGATCTGCAAAGGGTTCATGGTTTTAGGAACCTCAGGGTCCCACATCCCTTTTTGCAAAGGCCAATCTGGTGCCTGCCCAGCCCCGGTCCACTCGTTAGAAATTGGAGTGGCTGACATTACCCGGGAACCAATCTGAATTGTATCTGGAATTGGGAACACAGGAGTGGGTTCTAATCTAATCTCATGGGCACAGGACCCCCTTGGAGGACTGCTCAGTCCATTGTATGCCTGGCTTCAGTAGTCATTTGGAAGGGTCTCTGTCAAGGTGATTAAGACCTCAGCTGAGAGTGGAGCTGTGGGCTACAATATTAGGAAGAATAAATTCATCCAACACTTACTGAGTTCCTATTGTGTACCAAGCAATGCCCTCACCTTTATGATCTTGTCAAAAGTTAAAGAGCTAGGCAGCAAAGAAAAAAGACTACCAACTATAACCAAATAAAGTTAATAGGCTACACAGTCTGTGTAGAAGTGTCTAAAATTAGGTTTTCTATTTTGTAAGAGATGGGGTTCCTCATCTCTCCAGCTCTGATCACAGTGCTCACAGCTAATGGGTGCTCAATAAATAATCGTTCAATACAGGAATGAAAGCCAAGAAAGAAAGGGAGAGAAAGAGACTAAGAAGGGCATTTTCTCTGCCTTTGTAAAACAAATAACCACTTCCAAAGTGCATTTGTAAAGAACCAGTATTCAATTTATTAGCTACTCCCCTAAACGGATTCTGATATATAAAATAAGACAGTGAAAAGCCGACTTACTCTAAGATGGTAATGGGAAGAGAGGTTTGGTATAATGGATAGAAAATTCCACTCCATCATTGAACAGATATTGATTGAGCTGGTACCTATCTAGGTACCAGTTAGTCTTCGAAGTGCTGGAGACAAGGGGGTGAATACAAGATGGGTCCCTTCCAGCTTAATGCTTATGGTCCTGAGTTTTGTTCACTCCGGTAAAAGTATATTATTAATCCCATTTTGAAGATGAGGAAAATCGAGGCCCACGAAGAGTGGAACAGGAGAGGGCTTAATTTCAAGATCTCTGGGCAGGACAGGCCAAACTCAATCAGCCTTAGCTCTTCTACGCGCTGTGGAGAGGTAGGGCTGGGTGATTTTTTGCTCTTGGGAGCCTTGGAAACCCAGACAGCGTTACTGACCTGACTGGCGGAGGTCACCGCGGGCGCCAGGCGTGCGCGGGAGCCGGAGCTTAACACCCAGCCGCTGTCCCCCAAAAGACTTTCCCGGATCTGCTCACCCCAGCTCCCAGCTCAAAGGCCCTCACTTCTAAACTCTCCGGTCCGTTTCTTGCACTCAGAGCACACGCCTAGCCTACAAGTGGGTAATACTGCCGCTCTGCACAAACAGAAAACTTTGGGATAGACAACTAGGGAGTCTTGCGCCTTCACATTGTTAAAAATTGACAGTAAAAAGGTTTCCATAACCCCTCCCCCGCCGCCAGGGTTTTATGCTTCTGTACAGACCTCTCCCCACCGTTAGTATCCCAATGCTCAGCGCTGTCTCTGGCACATGCAGTGTGTTCATCAAATGTTTGTTGATTGACCAAATAAACTATTTTTCTTTAATTTTTGTTTTAAAAACATAACCAAAGTAAAAAATGAATTAGTGATCGAATAAGAGGCAGTGGGGTGAGAAGCTCGTTTTGCGGGCGCCCTGGGAGGGGGTGGAACCGGCTTAGGACACCCGTTCGTTTTCCAGCAGCCGCTGGGTTACTTCCCACCAGCTTTGCAAAGACGCCTGCGATTTCCTTTGGTCTACATTTCTGTCCCAGACTTCGTTCAGTTGATCGATGAAGGAGACAAGCTGGCCCACAGGGAGGTCAATACAATCGACGCGGACCTCGACGAAACGGAAAAATCTCACCGGTTCCTGCGTACTGGGTTCCACTAAAAATGTTTCAGGATTTAGGGTTTCTGCCTCCTCGCTGTCATTACTGAACTGGACGGAGGATGGCAGTGGGTGGGCAGGAAGAAGCCTCAAGTCGCACTCAGGTGAGCCTAGAGGTACACCGGGCCTGGAGAGCTCCCCCCCCACTTCCACCCAGGTGGTGTAACCCATACCACCGAGTGGTGAAATCATCAGAGTTCCCTAGTAGATTTCGTTCTTGAACTTCTCGGCCTTGGAATCAGACGCCCGGGTCATTGCGCAGCGGGGCCACTCTTCTTAGCTCCGGGTTCCTCACCTGAGAAATGGGTTTCTTATAAAATACAATTTATTGGCGAGAACATTTGTGAAATACTTAGGAAGATGATAATGTTCTAAGAGTTCTCCCACACATCAGCTTATCAACCACAATAATCTAATGAGGCGGGAGCCTTCTCAGTGACCTCCACTTTCCAGACGAGGAAACAGAGACACGCAGAGAAAGACAGAGGCTTGCCCGAAGTCGCACAGCCAGTGTTTTGGGGAGCTGGAATTTACCCTGGGGTTTGTCTAATTCGAGTCCGACTTTTAACAGCAAAACAGTAGGAGTCCGACACACGCACACAGTAGGTACACAGTAGCGATCTGTTTTCTTTGATCTTTGCCCTTTAGGAAGAGAAATTCCATCTAACCCTTTCCCGCACAGATTTGAAAACTGCCTGTATTCTTTGGTCCCTTCCTTCTGGAAGCAAATGCAATTGGTGGGTGGGGAGTGCGAGTCTGACAAAAACCTTAAACTCTGGAAATCCAGATCTTTACCGCCCCCTCTTTTTTCAGTACGAAGGAACCAGGGGAAAGTGCGCGCGCGCGCGTGTGTGTGTGCGTGCGCGCGCGCATTTGTGTCTAGAATCAATATGGCCCAGACAGCCCTTCACAAAGGGGCTCCAGGCGGGCGCCTCCGCGGCACAGCCCCTGCCCCACCGCCCGCGGCGAATTAATTGGGCCCTGAAAGAAGGGGCGACGTAGCTTCCAGTTAATTAGTCAAGAAATGAATCAAGTCCCAGCGGCCTGGCAAAGGCTCTTGGGGCGCGGGTTTTGTGCAAGCCACAATGGTCCGTGGGGCTCTCCCCCTGGGCGGGGTGGGGCGCGGTGGGGAACACAGCTTGGACGCCTAGGCGTCCTGAGCCCGGCGCCCTGCGCGCAGAGCAGACCCAGGCGCTCTCGCGGGCTCTAGCGTCCGTCATGTTTCCTCTCTTTTTTTCTTTCTTTTTTATTTTCTTCTTTTTCCTCTCTCCTCTCCTCTCTTCTTTCCCCCTTCCTTTTCCTCCTCTCTCTCCCTCTAGCTCTCCCTTTGTCTCTCTTCCCCTTTCCCCTTCTCCCTCCCTATCTCCCCCTTCCTTTCTCCCTATCTCCCTCTCTCCCTCCCTTTCTTTTTCTCTCCTTTTCTCTCTCTCCCTCTCCCCCTTCCCCTATCCATCTCTCCCTCTCCTGACTCTCTCCCTCTCCCTCTCTCTCTCCTCACTTCTCTCTTTTTTTTCCCTCAGTCCTCACCATCCCCGTCCCCTTTCCCCTTCCGTGGTTCTCTCCTGAACTTAGTCCAAGTTTCCCACCTGCAGGCGCTCCTCCCCTCACCCCAGCAGCGGCCCTGTCCAAACTCTCCTCCCTGAGGTCGCTCTTTCTAAAGCTCCAACCTCAGCCTGGCGGGATCTGGGGCTGGGTGGTTTCGGGATGTCGGGAATCCTTGACTTAGGGGGAATGGATAGAAATGAGCGCTGACTTTGGAGCCCAGAGGCCTGAGGTGTGTTGCTGGATAGATTCTTCACCCTTGGGTCACCTTGGATTCACCCTCCCCAAGGCGGTTAGAACCCTCTGAGATCATTCAGGGCTTTGAAAGGGCTTGGTAATGGGCGACCTGTGTCCTCACTCCACGGAGATTTAGAACTAAGGCAGACCTGCAACACAGGAGCAATTATTGAGTGCCTGCTGTGTTCTCATCTTACATTTCTTCTCAAACACCCCCGTGTCAACTAAGGCACTGAAGATCCGGGTGATCGGGTGTTTTCGTCAGAAGCAGCTCTGTTGGGGGAAGGGAGGGGAGTCACAAATCCTAAACCCAATTTTTTTCATGGCTTTTTTTTTTTTTTTTTTGGACCGAGTCTCACTCTGTTGCCCAGGCTGGAGTGCAGTGGTGTGATCTCTGCCCACTGCAACCTCTGCCTCCCAAATTCGAGCAATTCTCCTGCCTCAGCCTCCCGAAGAGCTGGGATTACAGCCACCCATCACCACGCCTGGCTGCTAATTTTTTGTATTTTTGGTAGAGTCAGGGTTTCACCATGTTAGCCAGACTGGTCTCGAACTCCTGACCTCAGGTGATCCGCCTGCCTCGGCCTCCCCAAGTGCTGGGATTACAGGGATGAACCACCGCGCCCGACCTTGTTTCAAGGCCTTTTTGCTCCACGTGCTGGCTGCCCTTCCAGAACTAAAGGGACAGAACTCAGTGCTCAGAGAAGTAGAGACACTTTCCTGGAGTCACACAGCAAAGGAGAGGCAAGGCCGAGGGTTCCCCCACCCCAGGTGGACATTGGGTTCCTGTTGCCCGCCACTTGGCACCGAGAGGGCCTCACGGAATCACATGTCCGCCTGGCCTGGCCTGGCACCAAATGTTTACAGACAGGACGAGGGTCGCTGGAATCGCTTCGCCCCTTTCAGCTTGGCGCTAAGGTCCGAATCTCGGTCCTTCTAGTATTTCTCTGTCGTCTGTCTTTATCTCAGTCTCTGCTTTTGTCTCTTTCTCCCTCCTTCCTCCCCAGTCTCTCCGTCTCTTTTTCCTCGAATGCACGTGGAATTCGGAATTGAAAGTTGAGGTCAGAATCTCCTCTTTTTCTTCCACTTATCCGCTCCGCTGCCCCACGCCTCGCGCTTGGATCTGCGTAGACATCTATCTACCGTCAACAGGATCCTAGTTGCAGAAGCAAACCCTATCTGACTCCGCACCATCCCTGCTCTGTAGACCCACTGCCTCTTCCCACACCACATCTTTGAGGTTCAAGTAGCGACTCCAGCGGATGATTCGGAGAATGCCCTGCTTTCCAAATGCCCCAAGCCGCGTTTTTATTTTCTTCTTCCTTTGCCCGCTTGACCAACTGTGGTTTCGTTCAGGGTCCGGAGGTGCCTGCGCCGCGCTTGGCTTTGCTTTCCGCCGCCCGCAGGAGGCCCGGGACTGTGGTTTCCGCTCCCCACATCCCAGCCTGGTGCGCACGCAAGAGCCTGGCGAGCTTCCCGCGCGCGCTTACAGTCAACTACTTTGGGCCTCGGTTTCCCTGCTCCTTGTAGATCAGAGAAGAGACGGGCGAAATGCCTGCGAGGGAGGGTCGGCGAATGGATTGGTTGGTGGCAAGACTGCAGTTCTTGTACATGGACGGGGGTTGGGGGGTCAACACTGGAAGAACTCCTGCCCGACGCCAAGAACCACCCGTTTTCCAGCTCGTCCCACTCCGCGGACGTTTACCCACCTTCATGCGCAGAGGAGGAGGTGAAACACTGGGAATGTCTTGTTTTCAACACTAGGAAAGGAGCACACCAATTTCCATGGCCCCAGTCTCCCCTAAGTGGGACCCACAGCTTGGTGGACTCTGCCACGCAGGTGTGCCAGGCTGCGTGTGTAGGCGAGGACAGACCAGGTTCCAGCCAGCAGGTGCACACTCGGGTGTGTGCAGAGGTGGTCCCTTGTGGGCCTGCTTGGTCCACTGTGATAGCTGCTGACGTTTGTAGACTGGGTCAGTGGCTTTCAACGAAGTGTTAACCGACCTCCTGCTGAGCATTTGGAATTTAGGAGATGGCATATTGGAGCCTTGGAACTTTGTATCCCTCCATTTACCTCTGTAAGCCTCCCTTGCCGCCTCTGAAAAACATGAGACTCTCAGGCTCTCCCACAGAGGAGCACTGCAAGGAGTAAGTGAAATCATGCATATGCATCACGCAGCCCAGTCCACCCCCTGGCACACAGCGAGTGCTCATGAATCATTAGCTGTTTGGACTTGCTAAACTCTGTGCTTCCGTGTGTATATGTATATGTGTGTATGTGTAAATATATAAATCTATATATACAATGGTAAATATATACATATATATGCATAATGATATATATAATATATTTACTGAAGCACAGAGTTTATATATATTATATATGTATATACACAGAGTACACTCTTAGAAGACTACCTGGCATATATTATGCCTTCTCTCTGTTATTATTCTTACTCTCTCTTGCCCAGTGCTGTTCCCATCTCAGTCTGAAACCCCATTACTTGTCTTCTCCCCAAGTCGATACTAAAGTGAGATCCTCCATTAAGCTTCCCACTGAAGGGTTAGCTCCTGTGGACCCCTTTCCCGAATCCTGGCATCTCAAAACTGTGATGGATCCCAGAGACAAAGTGCTCCCTTCCTCTCCTTGCACTAGAGTTCAAGTCCCCAGCTAGGCTCAGAGACCCCGGTGTCCTAACTTTGAATCTAATCCCTTGCCTTTTCCACTATCTCCACTCTGCCCAGGTCTTCTCCATCTCCTGAGGTCAGGAGAAAAAGTTCTCAGACCTACTGAGAAATAAGAACTTGTAGAGAATAAAGGAACATTAGTGGGTCCCTGGTGGAGCCCCTGAAGCAATGACCTCTGAAAATGAGGAGGGGGTTGCATGTGAACAGGACCAGAGAGAATTTCTGACTCCTAGGGATGCCCAGAGACCCCTTGTCTCTCACAGCAGCTGTGTGGCGCTGAGGTCCCGACTCCTAGGGCCAGGGTACAATTGCAAAACTCCAAGCCAGCAGCAGAAGCCCACTGTCCCCCTTCCCAGTTCTCTGGGGCATTGCAGATCTACTGAGGCAAGAGCTGGGGCTGTTCCCAGCCCCCCAGCTTGAGCGTCTGGCAGGAGGGTGAGGAGATGAGGGGAAGGAGATGAGAAAGGTGGAAAAGAGTGAGGACAGTGGAGCTGGGGAAGGAGGGTGAGAGAAAGTGAGAGAGGGTATTTGTGGATGAGGGAAGAAGGACAAACAAGGGAGGAAGACAGACAGGCATAGGAGATGAAAAGAGACCCTTATATACCCTGATAGTGGGAGAGGCATGGAGAGGAGAAGAGGAGAAGAGATGAAGGTTAGAGAAGAAGACACAATGACAGAGAGAGATGGATCAGGCAGCCTGGAGGTGGGGTGAAAGGACAGAGATTAAGAAACACAGAGAGCAAGGAGCAAGTGCAGAGGCGAGGTGGTGAGGGTGGGGAGGAGAGGGGGGGAAAGAGAGAGAGAGAGAGAGAAGAGGTGAGACAAAGAAAGGGAGAAGCACCTGGAGGCAAAGAAAGTGGGGAAAGTGGGGACTAAGGAAAGCACATGGTAAAGGAGTGGCCAAAAGGAAACATAAGAAAGATGGTGGGGAAATGGACAGCCAGAGAGCCGGGCCACCCTCCGGATGAATTACTTAACATACGTATGACATTAACGCGGTATAAATGCCTCCATTAAATCACGATAGAGCTTCTCAAACCGACCAATTCCCGAATAGCCTCCAGCCCTTGGGGAATATGGTTTTCAAAACCGTATAAAGCAACAGATACTAGCAACTTAGGAGAGAGGTTCTCATTCATTAGGGGTTTCTGGGGGCTCCCAGAAGGGCCTTTGTGGTAGAGGGTCGGGGAGAGTGTGTGGCTGGGATCTTGGGGAAAAAGACATTGTGTTTCTCTCTTTGTCATTGACTTCGCAGAAAAGCCTCTTCACCACTCCAATGGCACCCGCCACACAAACCCACTAGGAAGTTCTGGTTGGTAGGGACTACTTGGCCAAGAAGAGAAATGGGATTCCCTAGAGTCCTCCCTATTCCCAGAGTGCATTTGGCCCAGTAAAGAGGGGCTGCACAATTTCCTAGACATTCCTGCTTGCAACGGAGAGGGAGGGGACGATGAAGGGCAGCCTCCTTCCCAGTCTCTTGGGAAAACAGAACTTTGTTGAACCACAGGAGGCTGGTGGACCATGAGGAGGAAGTTTGAGAGTAGCCTGGTGAAGGTGAAGTCCGCATTTGCACCCCCTCCCCTCCCCCCTGCAGGCTCCCAGCTCATCACTCCAACTAGTTCAAATAAACCGAAGCTCATCTTCCCTCACTCTACCTCCTCCCTTACTTGCCTCCCAGTCTGCCAAGAAAGGTATTTTAAAAGGTAGCAAATACAAGGATTTCTTTTCCTTTTTCCTTTTCTTTTTTTTTTTTTTGGTTGGGAAGTCTTGTTTGCTTTGCTTTAACAAACAGCTGATAGAATTTGCTTTAAAGGAGCACTAAAAAAAAAAAAAGAAAGAAAAAAATAGTGCCCACAGGGCACATGCCTGCATATACCTGTGTGTCTGTGTGTGTGTGTGTGTGTGTGTGTGTGTGTGTTTAGACCTCCCGAGCTGGTGTGCAGTAATAAATGGAACCTGCTTCAGGTGCAGAAAGCTGGGAGGGGTCGAGGGGAGGAATGCATAGGCTGATTTACACCTGTCCCTACAGCTGCTATCGACAACACTTACAGCCTCCAGAAATGACCCTTGGTGCCGACTTGTCTGGAAGCCATCAGGGTTAGTTTTGAAACAGGAATCTTCAAGTGGACCAGAGAGTGAGCTTTGCCCAGCCCCGCCTTCCCTGCCGTGGTCTTCAAGTGCTGCCCAGTGGAGCAGGCTGGCTGTTTCTCTCCCTCTCTGCCCACCTGCTCTTTCTTCTCTGTTTCCTCTCAGACAAATATCATCATCGACTTTCAGCTGTCTTTGGTGCTGCCACCCAAAAAGGGCTGGGCAGGGTGTAAGGTTTGCAGCCAGCTCATCACCACCCTTTCCTCCTAGGAGCTGGGTCTGGCCCCAGGAATCTGTGTGGGATTCCTCGCTCTACCCTCCAGCCAGTTTCTGCCCTCTGCCACTGGCCTCACCCCACCCCACCCCACTGGCCAGAGAGCTGAGTTACTGATAACTTCCAGATGCCTCTGGAATCTTGCTTCCAGTCCTCCCAGCGCTCTGCCTGGTCTGCAAAAGTGGGGGCAGTGGGGAGCAGGCACCCTGCCCTGAAACTTGTTGCCACCTCTCAGAGGCTGATGAAAGCCCCACTCAGCTGGGCCCTTCAGGCCGGGGGACCCTGGAGCCAGGGCACTCAGAAGGGATGTTTGACACCCACGCCAGGAACGTGGAGTCCCTGACTTTCTAGCCCAGGCCCTACAGAGGTTTAGGAGGACTGAGAGGGGGCAGATTGCAGGCCACCAGCTACCAGAGAAGCCACAAGGAAAGGCCTGGCACTTTCCCTGGGAATTAACAGGCACTGGGAAAGTATCTGTGTCCCCATTGCCTTACTGGTAGAACAGGGCAAGGGGTGGGGGCAGGAACTGTAATATATACCACATTGACATTTTATTTTACTATTATTTTCAGACAGAGTCTCGCTCTGTTGCCCAGGCTGTAGTGCAGTGGCGCGATCTCGGCTCACTGCAACCTCTACCTCCCGGGTTCAAGCAATTCTCTCTGCTTCAGCCTCCCAAGTAGCTGGGATTACAGGCACACACCACCACGCCCAGCTAATTTTTGTGTTATTACTAGAGACAGGGTTTTGCTATATTGGCCAGGCTGGTCTAAAACTCCTAACCTCAGACAATCTGCCTGCCTCAGCCTCTCAAAGTGCTGGGATTACAGGCATGAGTCACCATGCCTGGCCTTATTACTATTTTTTGAGATGGGGATCTCACTATGTTGCCCAGGGTGGTCTCAAGCTCCTGAGCTCAAGCGATCATCCTGCCCCAGCCTCCCAAAGTGCTGGGATTACAGACGTGAGCCATGGAGCAATGCCCTAATAGTGTACTTTTGAAGTTGGAATGAGCAGAACAACATTTCAGGATCACAGTCACATCTGTAATGCAATATACAAACACCTGAGATTTCTTTTTTTTCTTTTTTTGAGATGGAGTCTCGCTCTGTCACCCAGGCTGGAGTGCAGTGGTGCGATCTTGGCTCACTGCAACCTCCGTCTTCTGGGTTCAGGCGATTCTCTTGCCTCAGCCTCCAGAGTAGCTGGGACCACAGGCATGCGCCACCACACTCAGCTAATTTTTGTATTTTAGTAGAGATGGAGTTCCGTCATGTTGGCCAGGCTGGTCTTGAACTCGCAACCTCAGGTAATCTGCCTGCCTCAGCCTCCCAAAGTGCTGGGATTACAGGTGTGAGCCACCGCGCCTGGCCTAACACCTGAGATTTCTGTTGGTGACCAAGTCACAGCCACTGCTAATCCCCGCTGTGGTTTGTTGTCTATATTCATAATAGAAGGAAATACTAATTTCACTGCAAGTTTAGTGATAATGAAAGTGTGATTTTTTTTTTCCATCCAAGTTCACAGATTCATGAATTCTGTCCATGGACTCCTATACCCCCATAAAAGTCTATTGAAAGATAGCAGGGTATGAACCCCTGACTTATTAAGGAACTAATTGGTCTCTTGGTCCCTATGGGGACAGAGGAGGATTCTCATGAGAAATAGGCACAGTTTTGAAAGCTGGGGCAATGTGCTTATACCAAGAGCCAAGGCAAAGAGATGGTTTTTGTGGAATAGAAAAGCCATTCTCTAAACAGCTTTTCAAGGAATATTTCCCAGAAGGGTAGGAAAGAGCAAGGTCTGGCTTAGGCTGATTTTGGCTCAAAGACAGGGCTTGGGGAGGGAAGTTTCTCCTAAAAGTGTCTATCAATACCTCTATCCTAATACATGCACACTCTACTTCTGGCGTGAAGTTCTGTGCAGCTCTGGCCTCTCTGAAACCTCAGTTT
Source organism: Papio anubis (assembly GCF_008728515.1). Taxonomy (NCBI): domain Eukaryota; kingdom Metazoa; phylum Chordata; class Mammalia; order Primates; family Cercopithecidae; genus Papio; species Papio anubis. The sequence goes on from NC_044984.1 coordinate 109,030,521, forward strand.
TCCACCTAGAAAAAGAATCTGTCCCTCCCCCTTTCCCCCAACATCACCCTGTAAACACCTTTGCAGCCTTTTTTGCCCCAAAGGATCTGTAGACAAGTCCTACCTTAGCACCAAGTAATCCCTTCACAAAGATAAGTCAGGAACTGAAGCATTTTTTGCCTTTAAGCAGAGCACTTAGTGAAACACCTCTGCTCATGGAAAGGAAGTCGCAAATGGCCCCAGGACAGCAGCACTCACTGTCCTTGGTGAAATACAGCTTCAGGAACTCTGTGCCATTGGGACAGGCATTTGGAGACTGATTTAAGTGACAGACAGAAATAAGAAAGCTGAAAACTCAGAACACTCATAAGTTAATCAAACGTGGCTTAGAGTTGAAAAGGATGATCTCAGTGAATTCTGGGGTCCCAGCAAAATGAGAACAAAAGCATTTGTGAATCAGCTACACTATGCAAGACCCATGCCATGCTCTTTGCTTGCTTTATCTAAAGGTACCAATACTAGGTCTGATACTCATTCATTCTTTCATTCACTCATTCATTCCGCAAATGTTTACCAAGGGCCTATCATGTGTCTGGGGCTCAGGATGTAGCAGTGAATTAACCACATTAAAAACTATTAGACTGGCTGAATGTGGTGACTCAGCCTATAATCCCAGCACTTGGGGAGGCTGAGGAGGGCGGATCACTTGGAGCTCAGGAGTTCAAAACTAGCCTGGGCAAGATAGCAAAACCCTGTCTCTACCCAAAAGACAAAAAATTAGCCGGGCATGGTGGCACATACCTATGGTCCCAGCTACTCTGGAGGCTGTGATGGAAGGATTGCTTGAGCCTGGGAGGTGGAGGTTGTAGTGAGCCGAGATCACATCACTGCAATCCAACGTAGGTGACAGTGTGAGACCCTGACTCAGAAAAACAAACAAACAAACGAAAAACACAAAGAAACCAAACCAAACAAAAAACTATTATCCCCAAAGACATTATAACTGGGGAGAGAATGATCATAAACAAAAACAGATAAAATACATGTTTGATTGTAGTAAGTAACATTGGAAAAATAAAGCAGTTCAGGCAGTTCAGGCATGGGGATGGCAGGGCTGAATTTTAAAGGATGGTCAGAAACAGTCTCACTGAGAAGGTGACCTTTCAGCCAAGAGCTGAGGGAGGTGAGGAACATTGGGGGTTGTAGGGGGAGCATGAGAGGGGAAAGGTATAAGAGACCCACCTTTACTTGAACACTTCCTCTATACTAGACTCTGAATTAGGCTCTTTGTAGCCATTGTCTTTTTTTTTTTTTTTTTTTTGAGATGGAGTCTTGCTCTGTTACCCAGGCTGGAGTGCAGTGGCACGATCTTGGCTCACCACAACCTCTGCCTCCTGGATTCAAGTGATTCTCCTGCCTCAGCCTCCTGAGTAGCTGGGATTACAGGTGTGCGCCACCACGCCCAACTAATTTTTTGTATTTTTGTAGAGATAGATTTTCGCCATGTTGCCCAGGCTAGTCTTGAACTTCTGGACTCAAGCGATCCACCTGCCTGGGCCTCCCAAAGTGCTGGGATTACAGGTGTGAGCCATCGTGGCTGGCCTACTCATGATTTTCTTTCACATTCTACCATTGGGGAAGGTGAGGCTCAGAGAGGTTAGGTGACTTGCTTGAAGTCACTCAAATAGCACAAGGCAGAACTAGAATTAGAACTTGGGACTCAACTTCTCTTTTTTTCCGCACCAGGCTGCCTCTGACATGTTTCTGGGAAAAGTGAAAAAAAAAAGGAAAGGCAATGGAGAGCAAAAAAATAAATAAATAAATAAAAGTCAGAAAGGTAATGGAGAAGAAGAAGAGCTAAGAGGAAAATAAGCCTTTTAGCTAGGTTTTACACCTAGAGAAACTGAGGAGCAGACAGGAAAAGTAATTGTCTAAGGTCACAGAGAAAAAACAATCATAATGGCTAAGGGTCTTAGCTCAGAGGTTGCCCCACTCTGCCTTTCCTCATCTTGGTACCATATGGCAAGTGACTGTGGTCTTCCAGGTCTCAGTTTGCTTATCTATAAAATGGGCCTAACCACAGGCGTTTAAGACCAGCCTGGGCCACATAGTGGGACCTCATCTTTGGAAACAAAAACAAAATTAGTTGGGTGTGCTGACATGTAGTCTCAGCTACTCAGGAAACTGAGGCAGGAGGATCACCTGAGCCCAAGTAGTTGAGGCTGTAGTGAGCTATGATATATTGCTACTGTAGTCCAGCCTGGGAAACAGAATAAGACCTGTCAAAAAAAAAAAAAAAAAAAAAAAAAAAGAGAGAGATTAAATAAATGGAACTAATCAAATCTCTTTCTCTGTCTTTTCTCTTTTCTTCTCCTTTTCTTTTCTTCTTTTCTTTTCTTTCTTTGATGGAGTCTCGCTCTGTTGCCAGGCTGCAGTGCAGTGCCATGATCTCGGCTCACTGCAACCTCCACCTCCCAGGTTCAGGTGATGCTCCTGCCTCATCCTCCTGAGTAGCTGGGACTGCAGGTGTCCACCACCACTCCCAGCTAATTTTTTTGTATTTTTAGTAGAGACGGGGTTTCACTGTGTTAGCCAGGATGGGCTTGATCTCTTGACCTCGTAATCTACCCACCTTGGCCTCCCAAAGTGCTGGAATTACAGATGTGAGCCACCATGCCCGGGCTAATTTTTGTATTTTTAGTAGAGATGGGGTTTCACCATATTGGCCAGGCTGGTCTCAAACTTCTGACCTCAGGTGATCTGAAAGTGCTGAGATTACAGGCGTGAGCCACCAGTGCCCAGCCTGAGAATGATTTCTTTTTTTTTTTTTTTTTTAAACAACACGACCACAATAGTGTTATTGAACACACCTCAAAAGACAATGATTACATCATGTTATAAACTCTCTGTGTAATCCTCAACCATCCCTGATTACATCCATTATTTTCTTTCTTTTCAAAAAATTGGCCAGGTGTGGTGGCTCATGCCTGTAATCCCAGCACTTTGGGAGACCAAGGCGAGCAGATCGCTTGAGCCCAGGAGCTCAAGACCAGCCTGGGCAACATGGCGAAACCCCGTCTCTACTAAAAATACACAAAAAGTAGCCAGGAGTGGTGGCATACACCTGTAATCCCAACTACTCGGGAGGCAGTTCAGTGGCTCAGCCAAGATAATTTAAACAAACCACATTGCTTGAAGCAGGAAGGTCGAGGTTGCAGTGAGCCAAGGTCATGACACTGCACTCCAGCCTGGGCAACAGATCGAGACTCACCCTAGCCCCAAATTTCTTAAAAGGACATCACATAATTCATAACTAAGGTTTGAGAAGATGCTATTCAATATCTGTATATATCTGCATTTCTAAGTTATATATGTCTTCTGTGAAGTTGACATATGAATTAAACTTCACTAAGATGGAAATTCCAAAGGATAATATTTAAAAACAAATGTGCGTAGGAGTTGTTCTTGCACCCAGTGGTTTATTCATGAACAGTCTGGGTGTGGAGGGAAAAACCTCATCAGGCGTTTTCTAGATCTTGAGACGAGTCAGAACTCTGCTTGCAAACCAAAGGAAAAGGGAGCCCACGAAACTCCGTGGAAAGTGTTCATCTCTCTGTCTTCCCACTATTCACCGATTCTGGGAGAAGTAAAGGAAGGCTCTCCTGCCAAAGCCTTCATCAGTTTAAGGGGATCTGGGCAATGATATATACAAACCGGAAACTGCTTCAGGGAAGGGGGTGATGTTTTTTTCATTTTTGGTTTTAAAGTGCTCGCTCCCTCAGAGCACACGGGAGGCAGGTCAGTGGCTCAGCCAAGAGACTTTAAACAAACCACATTGCCCGCAGGCCGGCTTGGTGAAGGAGGGGATTTACTTTTCTCCCCTCCGCCTGAGGGGTGTTAACAGCAGAATTAAGTCTGGGGAATCTGGCAGGGGCTTTCTTGCTGCGGGGGAGGTGTGTCTGTGCCTCTTTGCAAAGCATTAATCACTGCTTTATAGAGCGGAGAGAAGAAACACGCACATACCACGCAGGAAGCTGGTGCGGCTGCTCTTTCTTGGGTTCCCTGCGAGGCAAATCTCTCCTCTCCCCAATTCCACTGGGATCAGCTTGCCTTTGTCCAGGCCTCCAGGGGAATGTGGGCTAGGGGAAAACCCTTAGGAGGTGGGGAGCAACCAGAGGAAATGCACCACTTTCTTTTATTTTTTGAAACGTATATTTTTGTCCAAGTGCAGTGGCTCACACCTGTAATCCCAGCACTCTGGGAGGCCAAAGAGAGAGCATCACTCAAGCCCAGGAGTTCAAGACTAAGCTGGATGACATAGCAAGACCCTGTCTTTAAAATCATTTTAAAAAGAAGTAAGGAAGAAATATATTTTTATGCCAGAGAATGTTTTCTTTTTTAAAAAAGGATTTCTTTTTTTATTCTGAATTTATTTACTTAGGATATCTTTTAATATTAATAGTTCACATTTAATTCTGTACTTAAAGAATCACCTTTATTTAAAAAAAAAAAAAAAAAAAAAAAGCCAGTGCAGTGGCTCACACTTGCATTCCCAGCACTTTGCGAGGCCAAGTCGAGAGGCTTGCTTGAGACTAGAAGTTTAAGACCAGCGTGGGCAATGTGGCATGGCCTCGTCTCTACAAAAAAATTTAAAAATTATCCAGGCATGGTGGCGTGTAACTATAGTCCCAGCTACTTGGGAGGCTGAGGCAGGAGGATTGCTTGAGCCCAGGAGGTCTAGGCTGCAGTGAGCCATGAACGCTCCACTGTACTCCAGCCTGGATGACAGAGTGAGACACTGTAAAAAAGAAAAAGAGACGAAGACAAAATGAGCAGTTCACTAGGAAAGGGATGTACATAGCAGCTATGGATAAATCACAACTATCTGCTAGATAAATGGCAACAACATCCAGGTGTTACCCAGACACAAGTCATTTTTCCCCTCCACCTTTATCAATAATAAATGCAATACCCCATCAACTGGACCTCAAGACTTTTGCCTGCACTGCAGGCAGATTTTACTAAATGGACTGAAAGTGGCAGGCTGAGCAAGTGATACCGAAAATTATTTACATCCTGAAACCCTCAGCAATTTGGCCACATGTTTAACAGTGTTGGCCTCCGAAGGTTCCAACTAAATCCTTCTTCCTCTTCTCTGGCAAGGAGTTCCACTTTATGGCACCTATGATGTTGGATATATTTTAAAATGAGCCTTCTAGAGTCCCTCCGTGGTCAGGTCATCTGCTACCCTGCTGGCTCAAATCCATTTGCAATGGCTGTAAAAGACTGTCAGCTGATGCTCGCAGTAAATCTCCTTTCATTCAAAAAGGCTGACAAGAGGGAAGCAGCTTGAGTTTTCACTCCAATCTTGCAAACTTGCAGTCCTGCTGTGCCGCCTTGTTTTTCAATACACAATCCCCACCCTCCCTCTGCAATGTTTCTATCCCATGATGGTCAGGTGCAAAACTGGAGTCCAAGGTGTGGTTTCATGGTGGTAGAAGAAAGGTCAGATTGTATTCCATGATTCTTAGGCTGGTGGCTGTTCAGATCACACAGCCGCTGTCCTTCTGTGTCTTTGTGAAAAATGGTGCACTTTTGCTGGCAAACAGGTTTTTCTGGCTGGTTACTCTTAAGATGGATGTTTCCCTTGACTGAGGGAAGCCAGAGACTGTCAGGAATGTTTGCAAGTGAAGGAGCGTTGGTGGTGTTCTCAGAGCCTGAGACTAAGAAGTGAGGGACTTAGTTGTAGACTCATATCTGAACCTATCTCTCAGGTTAGTCATGGCTCCTACTGGTCAAAAGGTTCTAGAAAAACAGCATCAGCCTGGCTTATTGATTGAAATTTCGTGATCAAGTCAGACAAGCAAACTGGCAGAAAAGTGAGCTATGGGTTTTGAGTGAAAATATCTGGCTTCAGACTCTTCTATCCCAGATATGCTGAGCAAGTCCAGCCAGACAACCTCTCCAACCCTCCAACCTACGATATGTCTGTCAAATGGGGGCTGGAGCATCCTGCTCTATCTCCTAGGGCCTTTGGATAAAATCCTTGCCAAATTTTACAGTGCAGAATGTTTGGAGATGGTTGTTGCTATTATGGTAATTATGACAAAAGGGAAACACCTTTTGGGAGTGAAATTAGTTGATATTTATAAAACAAATGGAAATTTCCTGCACCCTGTGCTGGGAAGGTGTGCATTGTGGAGAGTTTGCAAGTTGAAGCAATGGAATTGATGTTGTTCCAGGTGATGTACAGATTAGCTGCTCTTCAGATGTGTGAAAAGAGAAATCCTAGGCTGCCACATTCTCTGAGGAAGATCTGGGCGTGTTCCTGTAGAAGCATAAACATACACTCACACACATTCAAACACATGTAGAAGTGGAAGGTATAGGGCACGTGGAATTTTGGTTATTTTTGCCCTTTCTAATCTGTTCCCTATAGCGGTAGCCAGAGGATCATTTTATTTTATTTATTTTTAGCAGAGTCTTGCTCTGTCTCCCAGGCTGGAGTGCAGTGGGGTAATCTCAGCTTACTGCAACCTCTGCCTCCTGGGTTCCAGTGATTCTCCTGCCTCAGCATCCCAAGTAGCTGGGACTACGGGTGTATGCCACCGCTCTCAGTTTTTTTTTTTTTTCTTTTTTTGTATTTTTAGTAGAGATGGGGTTTCTCCATGTTGGCCAGGCTGGTCTCGAACTCCTGACCTCAAGTGATCTGCCTGCCTAGGCCTCCGAAAGTGCTGGGATTACAGGCCTGAGTCACCATGCCTGGCCCAGAGGATCATTTTAGAATGCAAATCAAATCAAATCATTCTTTATTGCCACATTATATATCTTCAATAGCTTCCCATTGCTCTTAAGGGAAGGACCAACATTTAATAGGTGTCTGGAAGGCCCCGCAGGATCTAGCTCCTGCTCTCTCTTCTCCAGCTCCATTAGCCTCATGTTCTCAGTCGTTTTTTCTGCTCTCGCCTTGTAATAAATTGAATTATTGACACCAAAACTTCATGCCAGGCTGCTGTGGTGGCTCATGCCTATAATTCCAGCACTTTGTTTGGGAGGGCAAGGCAGGAAGATCGAGACCAGGAATTGACCAGTCTGAGTAATGTAGCGAGACCTCATCTCTACAAAAAAAAAAAAAAAAAAAAAATCAAAACAACATTTCTTGTATTCATACCCTATGCCTGAGATTAGGCAGTTTCCCTCTAATCTTTGACTTTAAAAAGCTTGGTCATGTGATCTGCTTTGGCCAATCAAGAGTGAGCAGAAATGACTGTGGGCCAGTTCTGACCCCAGGCTTTTGGAGGCATTGCTTGTTTCTACTTGACCTCTCATGCCTCTGTTACTGCTGTGAGGAGAGCTGGTGTTCCTTTGGCCTGGGGCCCACCCAGAATGGACATACTTGGGGGCAGACTGGAGCCCACCTTGCATCTGGAGCTAAACTGTCAGACCTGCAGCTTGAAGCAGGGCAACCTGGCCGAGGTCCACCAAGATCAGCCAACTTGCAAACACAGGAGAAACCAGTGCTTCCTGTGGTATGTCTCTGAGGTTTTGTGGTTGTTTGTTTTGTGGCAATAGCTGACTGATACAAGACCCCCTGGTTTTCTTTTCTTATCTTTTCTTTAGAGACAGGATCTTGATCTGTTGCCCAGGCTGGAGTGGCATGAGCACAGCTCACTTCAGCCTCAACCTTCTGGGCCCAAGCAATCCTCCCACCTCAGCCTGCTGAGTAACTGGGACATGAGCACATCATCATGTCTGGTTATTTCTTTTTCTTTTAAAAGAGATGGGGTCTTGCTATGTTGCCCAGGCTGGTTTCAAAGTCCTGGCCTCAAGAGACGCTCCCATCTTGGCCTCTTAAATGTGCTGGGATTACAAGCATGAGTCACCATGCCCAGCCCTGATTTTCTTTTCATCAGCCATCCTTGCCATGATTTCTCTGCAACAGGACCCAGGATACTGCCTTCTTTTTTTTTTTTTTTTTTTTTTTTTGAGACAGAGCCTCACTCTGTCACCCGGGCGGGGCACAATGGTGCGATCTCAGCTTACTGCAACCTTTGCTGCCTGGGTTCAAGTGATTCTCCTGCCTTAGCCTCCTGAGTAGCTGGAACTACAGGCACCTGCCACCACGCCCAGCTAATTTTTTTTGTATTTTTAGTAGAGACAGGGTTTCACCACCTTGGCCAGGCTGATCTTGAACTCCTGACCTCGTGATCCACCTGCATTGGCTTCCCAAAGTGTTGGGATTACAGCCGTGAGCCACCACGCCTGGCCAATACTGCCTTCTTATCACTGAGAGATTTCTATTCATCCTTCAGGTCTCAGCTCAAAGTTCATTGCTCTTGAGAATCCTTTCCTAACTAACCCCTCAGGTGAGGGGTAAATCATTTCTCACACACCCTCTCTAGCCCCATACCTCTCCTTCATGGCACTTATCAGAATTGTGCCTTTATATGATCCTTCAGTTGCTGTCTGTCTTCCTCCCTAATGCTTTATGAGGTTAGGAACCTTCACTCTGGGTCACATCTGCATTCCTAGAACACAGCACAGCACCTTCCCAGGCATGCAGTAGAGGCTCAGTACATTTTGCTGAAATGAATCAATGAATGAAGGAGCTGAGCATCATTTCTCCAAGTTAAAATATTGTAAATTGAAAATGAGGCCAGGCACAGTGGCTCATGCCTGTAATCCTAGCACTTTGGGAGGCTGAGGTGGGTGGATCACTTGAGGTCAGGAGTTTGAGACCAGCCTCCCCAACATGGCAAAACCCCGTCTCTACTAAAAATACAAATTTTAGCTAGGCGTGGCGACACACGCCCGTAATGCCAGCTACTCAGGAGGCTGAGGCATGAGAATTGCCTGGGCCTGGGAGGTGGAGGTTGCAGCAAGCCGACGTTGTGCGCCTGCACTGCAGCCTGGGTGACAGAGTGAGACTGTGTCTCAAAAAAAAAAAAAAGAAAAAGAAAAAGAAAATGAACAATTTATGTGGCCCAAAAGATCAGCATAGAAACAGAGAATAAGGCCATGCACCATGGCTCATGCCTGTCATCCTAACACTTTGGGAGGCCGAGTAGGACCTCTTGAACCCAAGAGTTCGAGATCAGCCCAGGCAAAATGGTTAAACCCTTCTCTGCAAAAAACACAAAAGCTACCTGGTAATGGTTGTGCTTGCCTATAGTCCCAGCTACTTGGGAGGCTAAAGTGGGAAGTTTGCTTGATCCCAGGAGGTTGAGGCTGCAGTGAGCTGTGATCATGCCACTGCACTCCAGCCTAGGTGACAGAACGAGACCCTGTATCAAAAAAAAAAAAAAAAAAAAAAAGAGAGAGAGAGAGAATAAAGATATGAAACAAAGAAAATTCTATACACAGCAGCAAATCAACAAAGATGAATGGGCCCAGATTGAGGGGGATGTAGTATAGAGAAGAAAATAAAGTTGGGTTGGTTGCATCTATCATTCATTCATTCATCCATTTGTTCACTCATCAAGAACATGCCAGGGGCTGGATGTGGTGGCTCATGCCTGTAATCCCAGCACTTAGGGAGGCCAAGGCAAGAGGAGTTCGAGACCAGCCTGGCCAACATGGCGAAACTCTGTCTCTACCAAAAAACAAAAATTAGCTGGACATTGTGGTACACACCTGTAATCCCAGCTACTCGTGAGGCTGAGGCACGAGAACGCTTGAACCCAGGAGGCAGAGGTTGCAGCAAGCCAGGATCACACCATTGTACTCCAACCTAGGCAACAGAGCGAGACTCTGCTAAAATAAATAAATAAATAAAATAAAATGATCTGTCTCCAAAATAAATAAATAAATAAAATTAAAATAAAAAAAGAACATGCCAGGCCTTTAGAGTCTGCTGCATGATGCCCGGAAACACTTCTAACATGGACGATCCTTGGGTTGAGCCTTGGAGGTTCTGAAGTCAGGATGTGACAAGGGCAGCAGCTGGCTACAACTGTGACTATTGCTGCTCAGTGCTGTGGAGACTTGAGGGAGGCATCAAGGAATGCTTCCTGGAGGAGGGGCCTTTTAGGATGCACCATATACATGAGCCAAGTTCACCAGGTGGTGTTGGAGGAGAAGAGATGTTCAAGACAGAGGAAGCAGCACACAGAGATGAATAGGGGCAGAAAGTGTTCTGAGAATGGCAGATCATTTGGTGGAGTGAACCAGGGTAAGCTGAAGGTATAAGAATGTACTGGTGATTGGGGTGACAAGTAATAAGGGTTAATATTTATTTATTTATTTATTTATTTATTTATTTTTTCTAGACAGAGTTTCACTCTTGTTGCCCAGGCTGGAGTGTAGTGGCGTGATCTCAGCTCACTGCAACCTCCACCTCTTGAGAGGTGCTGGGATTACAGCCTCAGCCTCCTGCCTCAGCCTCCTGAGTAGCTGGGATTGCAGGCACCCGCCACCACGCCCGGCTACTTTTTTGCATTTTTAGTAGAGACGGGCTTCACCATGTTGGGCAGGCTGGTCTCGAACTCCTGACCTCAGGTGATCGGCCCGCCTCGGCCTCCCCAAGTGCTGGAATTACAGGCGTGAGCTACCGCGTCCTGCCAAGGGTTAATATTTCTGATCACTTACCCTGTGCCAGCACTATGTGAAACACTTAACACCTATGGAGTCTCATCCTAACCTTACCCACCTCCACCACTGAGGATGTTGGTAATCTTGTTCCTCCTTTTAACAGATCAGGAAACTAAAACACAGAGAAGTCAGGTAACTTACCCGAGGTCATAGATAGATGAAGTGACTGGGTCAGGATTTGAATTCAGTCAACCTGGATCCAGATCATGTGTCTCAGCCATTAGACAACACCGCCAGGGGCTTGTGGTGTGCTGGGCCCACCGTCAGGTCATTGTTCTTCATTGCTTGCTTTTTTTTTTTTTTAAGACAGGTTCTCCCTCTGTTATCCAGGCTGGAGTGCAGTGGCACAATCACAGGGAGGCTCACTACAGCCTCCCTCCTGGGCTCAGGTGATCCTCCCACCTTAGCCTCCCAGGTAGCTGGGACCACAAGTGCTCACCACCACACCCAGCTAACTTTTTGTATTTTTAGTAGAGATGGGGGTCTCACTATGTTGCCCAGGCATAGTGAGACCTCCTCAAACTCCTGGGCTCAAGTGATCCATCCGCCTCATCCTCCCAAAGTGCTGTGATTACAGGCGTGAGCCACCACGCGAAGCCAGCACATAGTTCTTGAGCTATGGCAAATCATGGAAGGTTTTTGAACAGGGGACGTGTGGCCAGCTGTGGAATTTGTGGGAGCCAGGTTTGGGACAGTAGTTCAAGGCATGCATTGGCTAAATTGAAACAAAGAGAAGGCTCTGGGGTAATGAGTGGACTGAGTTGGAGGTCAATTTAACAAGCAGCCAACAGTTCTATAGAGAAGTTCTCAGAAGCGGGAAGAGGAGATTGGCAGCCTGTGGGAGAAAATGAGGGAAGCAGTGAGATGCTGGGGAACTGATAAGGAAGATCTAAGTAAATATTTCAGCGGGGTGGGGGAGCCCAGTGATATTTTTCTGGCCAGACCTCAGTGCAGGAGCTAATGGGAAAAAACCTAACTTGGGGTTATGACATTTGGGGTGGGGAGAAATCAGATGGAAAAGATAGAGGTATCAGAAGGAAAGGCTAATGGAATGACAAGGGAGGCATTAAAAGGCAATAAATCTGGCAGCCTGGATGGTATTTACCCAGGAATTTTGCAGAGGACGTTTAACTCTTAGAACCCTGCTCACCTGGGTCTGCGGCTGAGGCTGGTAGGCATCCTACTCAGGCTCCCAACAAGAGGTTTGAGCCCATTCTCAGAAGAATCAGGCCCTAGAAGCTATGTGTCTCTAGGCTGGGAGCCCGGGGAGTCTTTGGAGACAGACCGGAGCCCCAAATGGCAGAAGGATGGGCTGGTAAAAAGGGTTCCATCACCTCAATCACTGGGGAACATTCTCCAGAAGAGTTAATCAGCCCATGGGGAAGGGAGAACCACAAGATGTAATTTATTTACCTACTCTGACAAGATCCTTCCCAGAAAGCTGTGGATGGTAATTCTCTGTAATTATATCTCAAGCGAGGTTCTTTAGACTTGTAGACATGTTAACTCATTAGTGTTCACAGCACACCTGGGAGAAAGGTCGAGGGGTGATCGCCAACTCCAACAGCCTGATAGGGGAAACTGAGGCACTTTTCTGTTTATGCCAGCCAACTGGGGGAAATTGATCAGAAGAGCAGAGAACTATAATTTCCCTAGTGTTAAGTGTTTAAAGGGAGGCGAGAAAGAGATTAGGCACCAGCACCTGCGTTCAATTTCCCTTCTACGGGTGCTTTCTGTGTAATCTGAGAAAAGTCACTCAACAGCTCTGGGCTTCAGTTTGATCTACAAATACAAAGAGCTGGGTGCAATGGACTGTATCATTCCTGATTCATGAGCCTGTTTGTTTGGGAATTTAACCTCCCTTTGAGTTAAGGAGAAATGCCAAGTTTGTTGTGTGATGATGAGGGTGGGTTTCGGTTAGACTGTAGGATGAACTTGGTCACATTGTGATAAATTCCTTATGACCTTCAGTGGTGGATAAGTCAAGGACTAGACTCTCCAGAGATCTAAAGGTATAAATGAGGAATAGCAAAGTTAGGATACCAGCTTTATGCCATACAGCAAATTACTTGTCAGGGGTCAGGGAGCTGAACTGGGGGATTTCAAGGATGGCTGCAAAAATTCCTTCCATGCTCCTTTGTATTAGGCCTTTGCCCCTCCTCCTATCAAGAGGTGGAGTCTGGGCCCTGCGTGGGGGCTAACACCTGTAATCCCATCACTTTGGAAAGCCGACGCAGGTGGATCACTTGAGGCCAGGAGTTCAAGACCAGCCTGGCCAGCATAGCAAAACTCCGTCTCCACTAAAAATACAAAAATTAGCCGGGTGTGGTGGCATGTGCCTGTAGTCCCAGCTACTCAGAGGCTGAGGCAGGAGAATTGCTTGAACCAGTGAGCCGAGATCATGCCACTGCAATCCAACCTGGGTGACAGAGCAAGACTCTGTCTCCAAAGAAAAAAAAAAAACCAACCAAGATATGGGGATAATGATGCTTTGTGACATCTTCTGGTACCATGCAATGAAAGCTTCAACTAGATCCCTGAGTGACGAGAGCTCACGTCAAGACCTGGCAGGCTTCAGCATTTTACCTACAAAGCCCTGACATATAGGGAGGCTATCTTAGGGGTCCTCACTCCAAAAACTGTCCAGCACAAGCCCACCCATCAGAAATGATACATCATGGTTGCTTGAAGCCATTACATTTGGGGTGGTTTGTTTCAGAGCAAGTAATAACTGAAGGATAATTAAGATTTCAAGAAACCCTGATTTTTCTCACTTTTTGTTCTAAAGGCTGATGTCTTCTGCTCCTTATCTGGTTGGCTGGAGACACTTGGAAGCTATGGCCTTTCACCTGTAAGAGTTTGAATTTGCTTCAAGGAATGAAGTAACAGCTGTGAAAGTTCTTTGTGAACCATGAAGCAATCCTGATGTGTTGATGGGTTTTTTTCTCACCTCTTTCCTTTTTGGGTTAAGGATAGGAATTCAGGTAAAGGAAGGGGGAAGTTCGAGAAGGAGAAGGGAAAAGGAAGAAAGATGAGAAGGAAAACAATAATTTACTGAGCACTTCCTATGGGGCTAGGTGCTGAGTGATTCACTTTCCATTCACTGTGGCCTCCACTCAACAATCCTATAAAATGTGCATTCTTCCCATTGTTCAGATGAGCAAACTGAGGCTCAGGAAATGTAGGTGGCATGGCCAAAACTTCATAGCCTTTGCAGAATCAAGATTTGAACTGAGGTCTGTCTGGATATAGTCACCAGACTGAGTTCATTCTTCACAGTGGTCTGAACTCGTATGAAAAGAGTTGGACAGAGCTGATATCTGAGGCCATTTAAAAGTTTAAAAAATAATAAATAATTTCGGCCAGGCGCGGTGGCTCACGCTTGTAATCCCAGCACTTTGGGAGGTCGAGGTGGGTGGATCATTTGAGGTCAGTAGTTTGAGACCAGCCTGACCAACATGGTGAAACTCGATCTCTACTAAAAATGCAAAAATTAGCCAAGCATGGTGGTACATGCCTGTAGTCCCAGCTACTTGGGAGACTGAGGCAGGAGGATCACTTGAACCTGGGAGTTGGAGGTTGCAGTGAGCTGAGATCACGCCGCTGCTCTCCAGTCTGGGCAACAGAGTGAGACTCTTCTCAAAAATAGTAGTAATAATATTTTAAAAATTCAACTTTTATTTTAGATTCAGAAGGTCATCTAAGATCTTTGGACTTCGACTTTACCTTTGTCTGAAACTGGGTTTTGGAGAGGCGATTAGAAACTAGGATCTTTTTTCCAATTTCACACTAACTTTATTGTGATCAGGGTCCTGGAAAAACAGAATTCATTCAACTCTGTTCAATCAGGGAGTGTTTAATACAGGACTATTTATAGAAAGGTGGACATGGCTGAAGAAACCAACAAGGGAGGCTAAAGCACTCTGGGGCCAGCAGTGGAGGGGGCAGGGGCCGGGACTAGGGTGAATGGAGCCCAGCAAGGGCTGGAACTGTGGGGACGGGACTGTCCTGCATGAGCTGTGGTCATGGAACCTCACAGCCACTTCCAGGGAGAGGACAGGGAAGAGACACCCCAAATGGAACTTCCTCCTGTCTCCTGCCCATGCCTCCCATAAACTGAGCCCAATCAGAAGCAGAGGCCATGGGACTAGGGATGCATCTGTAGGGGTGCGGGGTGGTGCCCCAGCCCTGGTGGAGCATGGATCCCTGTGTGGGGGTGGGGTGGGGGATAAGCATCTCAGACAGAGCTGGCCTGTCCCCTCATCCTTTTTGATCCTCTGATTGGGAACACACTCAGTGACCTTGGGAGTGTTTTACTCAAAGAAAGATGACTCTTGGATGTGTTTCAGTAGGTGCATGGGGGTTTTCCTGGAACCGTGGCGTGGTCCCCAAGCCCTGCACAAACACCCTCTCCACCTGTCAGCACTCCATAGGCTCAAGTGAGTCCCTGTCGTACTTGGAGAAGAATTTGGAGCGTGTGTCTCCCAGCCACCCTCCAGCCCTTTTTTAGTGGGAGTCTTATTTGAAAGGATGTGTTTCTTAGCTTAATCAGTTGCTTTTATTATCAGCTGTGTGACCTTGAGGATGTAAAGTAACCTCTCTAGGTCTCGGTTTTCTTGTCTGCAAAATGGAAGGTTATGATGAGAACTAAGCATGGCCAAGTATTTGATGTCAGGCACTAATTAAAAACAAACAAACAAACAAACAAAAAAAACCAGGAATGTCCATGTATATAGCACTCAGACAGTGCCAGACACCAGTTAAGTGCACAAGATTTGATAGTTCTTTTTTTCCTCTTTTATCTTGTCCTTTTCTTCCTTCTTCTCCTTCTGTCATGGAGTATGGACCCTGTGTATCAGCACAAGAAAAAATAATATAATTCATAATTTCTTCCTTCCTTCCTTTTTTTTTTTTTTTTTTTTTTGAGACAGGGTCTCTTTCTGTCACTCCAGGCTGGAGTGCATGGTCTTGGCCCACTGCAATCTCTGCCTCCTGTGGTTCAGGTGATTTTTCTGCCTCAGCCTCCTGGGCGGTTGGGACTCACAGGAAGACCACCACACCTTGGCTAATTTTGTATTTTCAGTAGAGACTTTTCGCAGCATTGGCTATCCGAACTCCTGACTCAATGATCCCTCCTGCCTCAGTTCTCTCAGCATTATGGTATGTTTCATTATACGACCCACCGAAGACAGATTCTTTCTTTGAAGCTATAAGCAGGGCCCCTTTGTACGTTGTGACCAATTCTTCCTTCTCCCTCTTCTCCTTCCTTCCCTTTCCTTCCTTCCTTCCTCTTTTCCTCTTCCTTCCTTCCTTCCTTCCTTCCTTCTTCCTTCTTCTCTAACTTCTTCTTTTCTCCTTCAGGTCCACTCTGGTGCCCGGCGGCCAGAAGGTGATCTCTCTCACTGCAAACTCCACCTCCTGAGTTCAAGTGATTCTCCTGCCTCAGGCTCCCAAGTAGCTGGGACTACAGGTATGCACCACCACACCTGGCTAATTTTTTGTATTTTTAGTAGAGATGGGATTTTGCCATGTTGGCCAGGCTGGTCTCGAACTCCTGACCTCAAGTGATCCTTCTGCCTCAGCATCCCAAAGTGCTGGGATTACAGGCATGAGCCACCACAGGGGGCCCAGGCTTAGAGATTTTAACTTGACCAAGGCCAGCCACCTAGGAAATGGAAGGGCTAAGATACAAGGAGTACAAAGACAAGAGAGATTGGTTGGGACTCTGCTCTTTATTTTTATTTTTATACTATGGAGTCTTGCTCTGTCACCCAAGCTACAGTGCAGTGGTACAGTCACAGCTCGTTGCAGCCTTGAACTCCTAGACTCAAACAAGCCTCCCACCTCAGCCTCCCGAGTATCTGGGAATATAGGTGTGTACCACCATGCCTGGCTAATTTTTTATTTTTTGTAGAGATGGGGTCTTGCTATGTTGCCCAGGCTGGTCTTGAACTCCTGGCCTCAAGCAGTTCTCCCTCCTTGGTCTCTCAAAGTGCTGGGATTATAAGTGTGAGCCCCTACACCTGACCCGCTCTGCTCTTTAGGTATCACTGCTTTGAGTGGTGGAGAAACCACAGGGCAAGAACGACCACAGAGAACTGGAGCAGTCTGGAGTGAGTACTTGAGTGAGCCTGCCTGGGAGTATAGTGGAGAGGATGTGGTTCTTTGACTTTCTCTTTGGACCTGTAGTCTGTAGTCTTCTTTTATTTATTTATTTAATTAATTTATTATTTTTTTTGGAGATGGAGTCTTGCTCTGTCGCCCAGGCTGGAGTGCAGTGGCACGATCTTGGCTCACTGCAACCTCCACCTCCCTGGTTCAAGCCATTCTCCTTCCTCAGCTTCCCAAGTAGCTGGGACTACAGGAGCAGACCGCCATGCCCGGCTAGTTTTTTGTATTTTAGTAGAGACGGGGTTTCACCATGTTGCCCAGGCTGGTCTTGAACTCCTGAGCTCAGGCAATCCACCCGCCTCGGCCTCCCAAAGGGCTGGGATTACAGGCGTGAGCCACCGTGCCCGGCCATGTAGTCTTCTTTTAGAATTGTTTGTTTTTATTTTGTTGGCCGGGCTGGTCTCTAACTCCTAGCCTCAAGTGATCCTCCCGCCTTGGCCTCCCAAAGTGCTGAGATTACAGGTGTGAGCCATCACAACTAGCCTAGAATAATTTACCTTAAAAACAAAACAGGCTGGGTGTGGTGGCTCACACCTGTAATCCCAGCACTTTGTGGGGCTGAAGTGGGAGGATCGATTGACCCTCAAACGCAAACACAAAAACAACAAAAACAACAACCGAACATTGTATTAATCAGCTAGGGCTGCCATAAGAATATACCACAGACTGGGTGGCTTAACCAACAGAAATGTATCCTCTCACAGTTCTGGAGGCTGGAAGTCTAAGATCAAGGTACCTGCAGAGCTGTTTTCTGGTGTGGCCTCTTTCCTCAACTGCCCTCTTGCTGCCTCTCTGCATGGTCATTCCTCTGTCCATGTGTGCCCCGGGTGTCTCTCCATGTGTCCTAATCTCTTCTTCTTCTTCCTCTTCTTCCTCTTCCTCTTCCTCTTCTTCCTCTTCCTCTTCCTCTTCCTCTTCCTCTTCTTCTTCTTTTTTTTTGGAAACAGTCTCGCTCTGTCACCCAGGCTGCAGTGCAGTGGCACAATCTCGGCTCACTGCAATCTCTACCTCCCCGGTTCAAGCGATTCTCCTGCCTCAATCTCCCAAGTAGCTAGGAATACAGGCATCTACCACCCTGCCCAGTTAATCTACTTTTTATTTTTTAGTAGAGACAAGGTTTCACCATATTGGCCAGGCTGGTCTCAAACTCCTGGTCTCAAATGATCCTCCTGCCTCAGCTTCCCAAAGTGCTGGGATTACAGGCAGGAGCCACTGTGCCCAGCCCTTATCTTCTCTTCTTCTAAGGACATTGGTTATGGTGGAATAGGGTCTATCCTAAAGACCTGATTTACTTAATTATCTTTTTCAATGTTCTGTCTCCAAATACAGCCACATTTTGAAGTACCAGGAATTAGGGTTTCAAATTATGAATTTTAGGGGGACAAAATTCAGTGCATAACAAATGCCTTTGGAATTATTATTATTATTATTATTTATTTTTATTTTTTTTCAGATGGAGTCTCTCGCTCTGTCACCCTGACTGGAGTGCAGTAGAGTGATCTCAGCTCACTGAAACCTCCGTCTCCCAGGGTCAAGCAATTCTCCTGCCTAAGCCTCCTGAGTAGCTGGGATTACAGGAGTGTGCCACCACACCTGGCTAATTTTTGAATTTTCAGTAGAGATGAGCTTTCACCATGTTGGCCAGGTTGGTCTCGATCTCTTGACTTAGTGATCCACCATCTTGGCCTCCCAAAGTGCTGGGATTACAGGCGTGAGCCACCGCGCCTGACAAGCTTATTTGCAGAGCATCATCTAAACGCCTAGAAAGGAGGTGACATCGTTATTCCCATTTAAAATTGTATTGTATGTATTTATTATTTACTTATTTTATTTTTACTTTCCAGCCAGGGTCTCTCTTTGTTGCCTAGGCTGGAGTGCAGTGGAACGAACTTGGCTTGTTGCAGTATTGACCCCGTGGACCCAAGTGATTCTCCTACCTTAGCCTCTTGAATAGCTGCGACGACAGGTGTGCACCACCACACTCAGCTAAGTTTTGTAATTTTTATAGAGAGGGTGTTTGAGTATGTTGCCCAGGCTGGTCTCAAACTCCTGAGCTCAAGTGATCCTCCTGCCTCGGCCTCCCAAAGTGCTGGGATTACAGGTATGAATCTCTGCACCTGGCTTATAGGGACCATTGCAATGGGGTCTTGCCAAGGGGGAGAGAGAGGGTGGACTCAACTCCTCATTATCTCCATTTTACAGATGAAGAAAATGAGGCATTGAGAGATTACATAACTTCTCTTGAGTCATATTTGCTTCTAAGTGGTAAGGCTAGATGTTGAACCCAGGACAAAGGGGTATGTATGTGTGTATGTATGTATTTATTTTTAATTTTTTTAAAGACAAGACCTCTACTGTCACTCAGGCTCAAGTATAGTGGCAAGATCATAGCTTACTGCAGCCTCAACTGCCTGGGCTCAAGGAATCCTCCCGCCTCAGCCTCCTGAGTAGCTGGGACTATAGGTGCATTCTGCCGTAACTGGCTAGATGTTAAAAGCTAGTGGCTTTTAAGCTTTATGCTATACCACCTTTTTCAAGACCACTGAGTCCAGATAGTGATATCAGAGTGAGGACACAGTGGCACTCCATTTCAGATGGGTCTCTGGGGATGATAGTAACAGAATTCTTTCTTCCCAGTGTCCACTCAAGGGACAGAATTCTGTAACCGAGGCCAGAATTTCCTCCAGTTCTTTCCATCTCTTGGGCAACCTGCATATCTGTGGCCTCTTCTAGGGGACTGGAAGTGACAGCTGAGACCTGCTTAGTGACGTGACATCATGGGAATTTGAGAGCACAGGCTTTGAGGCTGGCATGGTGATAGTAATTACTGGCCTCAAAGCATGACGGGGAGGGTGACTGAGATAAGCACATGGAAAGAGGCTGGCAGGGTGCCGGGCACTTAGAAGGCACCCGGTGTGGAGGAGATGGTTGGCCTTGTGGATTGTCCTGTAGTCTGTTAATTCTTAGGACTAGAATCCTAATTCTATGGTGGGAGGATACTTGATGGAACTTGTTTTTGCAGATGAGAAGGAAAATGCTCTGCAAATTAAGATTTCCAGAGCACTGACTTTAAAAATTGAGACCAGAGAACTTACTATAAGCTGGGTACCCTGGGAGGCACTGACATATATCATCTCACAATCTTTGCAAACAACTCTAGGGAACAGGACACCCCTTTTACAGATGAGGAGGCTGAGGATCAGAGATGGACTTGCTCAAGGTCGCTTAGCTAGTAAGTGGTAGAATTGGGCTTCTGATCATTTATTTTGCTTAAAGATTTCTTTGATGTGGGACTGGTTCCTCCCTCTCTCCTATATCATTTCTTTTTCTTTTTCTTTCTTTTTTTAATTTTTATTTATTTATTTTTTTGAGTTATGGTCTTGCTCTGTTGCCCAGGCTGGAATGCAGTGGCACAATCACAACTCACTGCAGCCTTGACCAGCCAGGCTCAAGTGGTCCTCCCACCCCAGCTTCCCAAGTAGCTGGGACTACAGACGCATGCCACCAAGTTCAGCTAATTTTTAAATTTTTTTGTAGAGAAAGGGTCTTGCTATGTTGCCCAGGCTAGTCTTGAATTCCTGGCCTCAAACAGTCCTCTCTCCCGGGTCTCTCAAAGTGCTGGGATTACAGGCATAAAGCACTGTGCCCAGCCTACTCCATGTCTTTCTTTTCTTCTCTTTCCTTCCTTCCTTCCTTCCTTCCTTCCTTCCTTCCTTCCTTCCTTCCTTCCTTCCTCCCTCCCTCCCGCTCTTTCTTTTTCTTTCTTTCTTTTTTTCTTTCTTTCTTTCTTTCTTTCTTTCTTTCTTTCTTTCTTTCTTTCTTTCTTTCTTTCTTTCTTTCTCTCTCTCTTTCTCTCTCTCTCTCTCTCCCTTTCTTTCTCTCTCTCTCCCTTCCTCCCTTCCTCTTTTCTTTTCTTTTTTTTTTTCTTTTCTGACAGAGTCTTGCTCTGCCACCCAGGCTGGAGTGCAGTGGTGTGATCTCAGATCACTGCAGCCTCTGCCTTCCAGGTTTAAGTGATTCTCCTGCCTCGGCCTCCCCAGTGGCTGGGACTGCAGGTGCCTACCACCATGCCCGGCTAATTTTTGTATTTTTAGTAGAGACAGGGTTTTGCCATGTTGGCCAGGCTGGTCTTGAACTCCTAACCTTAGGTGATCTGCCTGTCTCATCCTCCCAAAGTGTTGGGATTACAGGCATGAGCTACTGCACCTGGCCCCTCCATGTCTTTCAAGTCTGCTCATATGATCCTTCTCATTGAGGCCTCTGCTGTCCACTCCATCCAAAAGTACAAACCTCTCCTTCCCCCTCCAAACTACCTTGCTCTTGTTTGTTCTATTTTGATAGCACATCTTGCCTTTTATTTAGTTTATTTTTATTTTTTGTGGGGGGACAGAGTCTTGCTGTGTCACCCAGGCTGGAGTGCAGTGGCATGACCTCAGCTCACTGCAACCTCTGCCTCCTGGGTTCAAGCAATTCTTGTGCCTCAGCCTCCTGAGTAGCTGGGATTACAAGTTTGCACCACCATGCCTGGCTAATTTTTGTATTTTTAGGGGAGACAGGGTTTCAGCATGTTGGCTAGGCTGGTCTCAAACTCCTGGCCTCAAGTGATCCACCTGCCTGGGCCTCCCAAAGTGCTGGGATTATAGACATGAGCCACTGTGCCCGGCTACATTTTGCCTTTTAACAAGCCATGGAATTCCCTTACTTATGACGCTTGTGCTTGATTATATTTCTCTTTATAGTAAAATGTAAGCTCCACTGGTGTTTAAAAAGTATCTTTATTTAAACATTTTAATTGATACATAATATTTGTACAAATGTGTACAAACATTTATGGGTCACATGTGATATTTCAATACATGCATACACAGGTAATGATCAAGTCAGGGTATTTAGGCATGGGCGTTTTTGTAGGTTTTCAAAATAATCATGGGACTGGGCATGGTGGCTCATACCTGTGATCCCAGCACTTCTGGAGACTGAGGTGGGAGAATTGCTTGAGCCCAGGAGTTTGAGACTAGCCTAGGCAACATAGAGAGACCTCACTTCTACTTAAAACTTAAAAATTAGGCTGAGCATGGTGGTGCGCACCTGTAGTCCCAGCTACTCGGGAGGCTGAGGTGGGAGGATTGCTGGAGCCCAGGAGGTCGAGGCTGAGGTGAGTTATAATCACACCACTGCCCCCCTAGCCTAGATGACACAGCAAGACCCTGTCTCAATTAAAACCAAAACCAAAACCCCATCCCAAAACTAAACGAAAGACAAAACAGTCGTGGGTTAAATGAACACATCAACTTCTTCCCACTCCAAATTGAGAGCTCCTTTTATCACACCTAAAAGTTTTTCTGGACCAGGCGCGGTGGCTCACATCTGTAATCCCAGTACTTTGGGAGGCCGGGGTGGATGGATCACTTGAGGTGATCAGTTTGAGACCAGTCTGGCCAACATGGTGAAACCCCACCTGTACTAAAAATACAAAATTAGCCTGGCATGGTGGTGCATGCCTGCAATCCCAGCTATTTGGGAGGTAGAGGCAGGAGAATCACTTGAATCTGGGAGGTGGAGGTTGCAGTGAGCCGAGATTGTGCCACTGCACTCTGGCCTGGGAGACAGAGAGTCCGTCTCAAATGAAATTTTAAAAATGTTTTTCTGAACACCACTTCCTGTGTCTTTTGAATAGGAATGGATTACATTATCTCAGTCAACATCTCAGGCCTTCTCAGAAGGTCAAGCACAGTAATGGATGTAATAGCATCATGTCTAACAAAGTGTTAGGCCAGTGAACATGAGGGTGCTGGCTGTTCTTCCTTTCCCTGATCCCAGGGCTGGGCACCTCCCTGCTTTGCCTCCTGTTTGTCTAATCAGTGTGTTCCCCTGGCTGGTTTTCATCTCCTTTTCCAAAGTGTTCCCCTTCCCACGCCAAGGATGCCACGTGGCTGCCCCCTCATTTAGAGTGACGGCCAAATAATTGAATTGTTATTGGTTTGGAGTGGGGTGAGGGAGGGGGAGAGATTTTTGCTAAATTGTTTCACTTTAGATAATATTCATCTCCTGCTCTGTTGTGATTTATTTCTGCTGTTGGCAGTCTTGCTTTCTGGAAATTAATTCTCTGATTGGAATGGAAAGGAAAGTTGGTGGTGGCGGGGTGTGGGGTGTGGGAATTCCTTTTGGACATAAGATCTGGATGAAGTGTTGGTCTGAATTTCTCTGGGAGTGGCTGGAGGGAGGAGGGAATTTGGGTGTTGAGAATCTCAGGGTGCCTAGTCTGTGCTCCTCACTTTATTTGAGTGGCATATTGTATTATAATCTCTCGAATCCAGTGGGCCTTAGGCTGCGGGTCATCTGCTGTTTATATGGGCCCACTCACTTCCCGGATCTCCTCTGGAAGACCCTCATATCCACATTTTGCAGATGGGAAAATTGAGGCTCAGATGGATGCATGTCATCGTACCAGGTATCTACTGCACTGTAACAAACCACCCCTAACTTAGTGGCCTAGGAACAACTGTTTTATGATGCTCACAAATTCTGAGGGTCAGGCATTTAGGAATGAAACAGTGGGAATAGCTTCTTGCTGCTCTGCGATGTCTGGGCCTCAGGTGGGAAGACTTGAATGACTGGGCATGTTTTGAATAGCTGAGAGCCTGAGCCATCTGAAGCCTCTTTTACTCATATGTCTGGAACTGGGGCTGGATGACTCAAAGGCGGGGCTCAGCTGGGACAGTTGATTGGAGGACCTCCACATGGCCTCTTCTTGCATCTTGGGATTCTTCATGTCATGGTGACCAAATTCTAAGAAAGAAGTTCTTGAGATTGAGCACCAGAGAACATGTGTTCTGTGAGAACCAAGTGGAAGCTGAATGGTCTTTTCTGACCTGGCCTTAGAGTCAGACAGCATCTCCTGCTAGAGTAGAATGCAGGCCTAAAATCTGACCAGAGAATCCAGTGGAGACAGAGCAAAAGCACGTCTGGAGAAAAGTGCCCCACTCCCCAACCCTGCCAGAGGATGCTTAGTGAAGAGGCCACACCGTGGGTTTCCAATCAAGGTCACTTGGTAAAAAAGGTATATTAGTTACATATATATATATATTTTCTGCAAGGAAAATCCCAACTTTGGCCTTAAATAATAAAGACTTTTTATTGTAATCCCAGCACTTTGGGAGGCTGAGGCAGGTGGATCACTTGAGGCCAGGAGTTCGAGACCAGCCTGGCCAGCATAGCAAAACTCCGTCTCTACTAAAAATACAAAAATTAGCCGGGCATGGTGGCGTGTGCCTATAGTCCCAGCTACTCAGGAGGCTGAGGCAGGAGACTTGATTGAAGCCGGGAGATGGAGGTTTCAGTGAGCTGAGATTGTGCCACTGTACTCTACCCTGGGCGACAGAGTGAGACTTTGTCTCAAAGAAGAAAAACAAATGTAGCCGGCTGTGGTGGCATGAGCCTGTAATCCCTGCTACTTGGGAAGCTGAGGTAGGAGAATCACTTGAAGGTGGGAGGCAGAGGTTGCAGTGAGCCAAGGTGGCGCTACTGCACTCCAGCCTTGGCTAAAAAAAAAAAAAAATTGTTTTTTTTTCATAACTAGAACTCGAGAAGTAAGGAAAACTAGTTTATTTGGTGGTACAAAAAGTCATCAAGAGCCGGGCACAGTGGCTCACACCTGTAATCCCAGCACTTTGGGAGGCTGAGGCAGGTGGATCACCTGTGGTCAGGAGTTTGAGACCAGCTTGGGCAACATGGCGAAACCCTGTCTCTACTAAAAAATACAAAAATTAGCTGGGCGTGGTGGCACACATCTGTAGTCCCAGCTACTCAGGAGGCTAAGGTAGGAGAATCACTTGAACCCAGGAGGTGGAGGTTGCATTGAGCTGAGATCACACCATTGCATTCCAGCCTGGGTGGCAGAGTGAGACTCTGTCTCAGAATAGTAATAATAATAATTTTTAAAAAAGAAGAGGAAAGAGAGAAGTAACCCGTCCAAAGTGGCTTGGCTAGTAAGAGGCAGAATCAGATTCAAACCAAGGCAGTCTGTCTGCAGTGCCCTTGCTTGAAAGCACTGTGCTACACTTCTCTCATGGGATATAGGAAAAAGAGAGAGTGAAAAAACAAACACATACCCCTTTGAGCAGAAAGGGAATCCGATGTGGCTGAGCATAGGGCTGGCCCCGACAGAGACCTCTTATAGATAGATGTATTGGCTAAGCTCAGAAAGCCTACATGGTAAGTCCAAGGTCCCAGGAGGTTAAGTGGCAGAACCAGGATTTATACCCAAGTTCAGATCACTGGGCTTTTCCCAACTTTTTTTTTTTTTTTTGAGATGGAGTCTTGCTGTGTCGCCCAGGCTGGAGTACAGTGGTGTGATCTTGGCTCACTGCAACCTCCGCCTCCCCGGTTCAAGCAATTCTCTGCCTCAGCCTCCTGAGTAGCTGGGATTACAGGTGCCCACCACCACGCCCAGCTACTTTTTTGTATTTTTAGTAGAGACGGGGTTTCACTGTGTTAGCCAGGATGGTCTTGAACTCCTGACCTCGTGATCCCCCCGACTCGGCCTCCCAAAGTGCTGGGATTACAGGCGTGAGCCACCGTGCCTGGCTTCCCAACATTTTTATCCTGTTCACCTTACCTCCCATCATTATCTCAACTTTTAAAATTTGTTTAATTTTAAACTGAAATAAACAGGGGAAAGTATCTGCCAGGGAAGAGAGGTACAGAATGAACGGAATTGGTACTGAGTTGCTGCTGGGAACCCATGGAGGAAGAAGGCAGGATGCAGGATCTGGTGTTTAATGGATTCTTCGAGTCTGATGACAGCAGCTTCATTCCAGGCTTAAGTGCATCTAGCCATGGGCTCCTAGGTGGTTGGACCAGAGAGGGGCAGAGCCAGGGGCCTCATGGATGGGGCCTGACTGAGTTCTAGGGAGAGGTGCAGGTTAAGGCAGGATCGACCTCTTCTGCAGCATACAGAACTGGCCTCTGGGAGAGGAGGATGGGGGGAAATGATGACTTCTTCCCTCTTCTGTGTCCCCACCCATTGCCCAAAGCAGAACAGCAGGCCAATGGGCAAGTGCCCTTACATGGGCAGTCCTAGGGTTGGTGGGGGATCCCTCCCTGGTCCTGGTTGGCTGAGAGGGCCACACACAGACACAGACAGACAGAGGTCTCTCTGCAATTGATGGTTAATTGTCTCCAGGCCAGGGAGACCTGCAGAATTAGGGCTTTCCGGGACT
Source organism: Papio anubis (assembly GCF_008728515.1). Taxonomy (NCBI): domain Eukaryota; kingdom Metazoa; phylum Chordata; class Mammalia; order Primates; family Cercopithecidae; genus Papio; species Papio anubis. The sequence goes on from NC_044984.1 coordinate 109,056,482, forward strand.
GGACCAGGAGACCCGGGAGGCAGAGACCTTGCCCCTACCCCCAGCCACTCTCATTTCCTTGCCAGCGCTCCAGAAATCCAGGTCACTTTCAAAGCTTGGGGCTGCTGTCTACCCAAGCATGGGGTCACTTCCGGGGTCACTGGCCGGACAAGCAGGTCAATTTTAGCAGGAAACCAACATTTAAGTGGTGCTGGCTAAGTCAGGGTTCTGAAAGGTGGCTCTGACCTTTGCAAAAGCCTGGTCTTTTCACCTCATTTTACACCTGGAAAGCCTGAGCACTCCAGAAACTAACATTTATTAAACATACACACACAGACACACACAATCTTAATAAATGCTTATACACACACACACACACACACAATGCTTTATGTATATCCATACACACAAACACACAGACATACATGCCAGGCATGGTGGGAGGTACTTCCAAATTGCTGTCACTTGCAATCTTCACAACCCTGACAGAGGAGGCTTTTTTATTTTATTTTTATTTTTACAAATTCCCATTGCATAGCTGAGCAAACTGAGTCTCAGAGAGGTTAAGAGGCTTGTTTAGGATCACTTAGCCAGGAACTGTCAAGTGGGACTTGAAGTCTCCTTTAGTCTCTATGCTCAGCCTTCTTTTCACTTTAACCTTGAACCTCTGAACTCCAGAGCCCCGTGGAGGATCCCTGGAGGAGCAAATAGAAGAAACCCAAAAGGGACCTGAAAGCGGGTCCCCTCCCTCACCTGGATTCCCAGTCCAAAGAGGAGGAAGCACCCGCCCTCCTTCCCTCCTTCCGACCCACCCAGCCACCCACCCAAGGTGCCATTAAAGTTAATTGTTTTTACTGCCAGTTTAACATAGTCTTGTAAATCTTTTTATGATGTGGCCAGGGAACACCAAGCTGCATGCAGGACTCAATGGAGTTGGAACACAGGAGTGTGGTCCCAGACTTCTCTGGAGGGTGTAAAATGGGAGCACCAGTCTCTCCAGGGGCACCCTCTTCCCTTCTCCTGGAGCACCAGGCCCAAGACCCTCACCTGAGTGGCAGTTCTCCCAGGTGGGCTAGGATTGTGCATGGAATGCCAAGATCCTCCACATCACCTCCACTGTTTGGATAGGCCATCCCTCTTGACTCTAAGTTGTGGAATTCTCCAGAATCCGAGGCCTCCCAGCCCTGGAGAGAGGTTCTGGATCCTTCAGAAAGGTTGAGGGGTGATTCCCGCATAGAAAGCTTGGTGCTGGGTCTCTCCGTTTGCCCGCCAAGGACCGGCAAGGAAAAGCACTGCAAGGTGGACGTTTAAGGGCATGAGGGGCACACATTCCATGGCACAGGGACTCTGGAGGTGTAGGTCTTCTGTGAAGGTGATTCCGCCCTTTCCCAGCCATTACCAGCCAGGAGAGCTGAGTCTTCCTGAACAGTGCCTTTAAGCTGCTTTGTCGCAGGTTGGTGGAGCGGGATTCAGCTGTCCCTTGGGCAGACCTTGGCTTCCATGCATCTGGATACAGGCATGATTTCCCCGAGTCTCCTCTCCCAGTTCCTGGCATCCCCATTCTGAGCCATCCATGTCAAAATAAGGGTCTTAACTCCCACCATTGTCACTAGCATTAAACAGATACTCCTCATGTGCCCAGAAAAATGCCAGGCACACGCTAAACATCTGTAAACCACGGTGACAGCTCTAAGCGTTCATGATTAAGCCCAAATATTTATTAGGCACTGGTGTGCAAGCCTTGTGTAAACGCTGGGGACACAGAGAAGAACGACGTCCTTTCCTCTAAAGAGGGTTTTTGTTATGAACAAAGGAACCTAGAGGGCTTCAACGCAACACACAGAGCAGTCCTTCCCAAAACGTACCCCGGGAGCCGGTTAGAAACGCGCATTCTCAGGCCCAGCTGAGACCAATTGAATGAGGTGTCCGGGGGCGGGACGCAGAATTCCGGTTTTAACAAAGCCCGCAGGTGATTGCGAGCTCCTTAAGGTTCGAGAACCCTGATGCAGTGAATGCAGGCGCATGCTCTGGAGTGAGAAATTGTGAGTTTTCATCTCCCTGCATCTATGCTGTGGGGCTCTGACCAAGAAATGGTAGCAAACTCAGACAGGGAGAAGGGGAAAGAGAGTGGAGTAGTGACGGTGAGGAGGAAGACAAGGGAATAAATAACCAGCGCTCTTCCCCACAGGGCTTCCTCGATCAGAGGCCGAATTTCCGAGCAGGATGGACCAGGGGGCTCGAACTAGTAATTCTGAGAGGTCAGAAAGGCCTCTTAAAACGCGGGGTTCAGGCCGGCTCCGTTTCTTCCAAGCAGCCTGCCTTGGGGGGCACCCGACCCTTCCCAGGCCTCGGTTTTCCCGATCTTGTGGGATCCTTGCGGCGCCAATGGGGTTGGAAGCACCTTGGAAGCTGCAGAGTGAGGAGAATTTCCGGCACTGCCCCAGTTCAGTGGTTTATAGAAAATAAATTTCTTTCTCAGGTCCATGAAGCGAGAGAGAGAGAGAGGAGAGAGAGAGAGAGAGAGACAGAGAGAGAGAGAGAGAGAGAGAGAGAGAGAGAGAGAGAGAGAGAGAGAGAGAATCTCTCCCCGGGCAAGGGGCTGCCGGGATTCGGGAGCTCGAGCGGTTGATCTTTTCCGAGAATCCTGCACTTGTGGTGACGTCGGGCAGTGCGCACGAGCCCTGAGGTTAATGCCCAGGCTTTTCTCTAAAGCGTCCGGGAATGATCCGGCGAATCAAACGGGTGTCTGCAAAGTTAATGAATTGTACAAGGAGACTGAGGGTGGGGACTTTGACCCGGGGAGCCAGAGGCGGTTCTGGTGGACGCTTCCCCGTGCGCCTAGGGGCGCGCTGGATTTTCCCAGCCGAGGCCTACAGAGCGCACCGCGTGAACTTCATGGATCTCGTCCTTCTCCCAAGCGGGAGGAGGTAGAGATGCTGGGAGAATTGTGGGGAGTTGGGAGAGGGTTGGAGGGGGACTGTCTAGATTCTACTCTGGAGGACCCAATCACGTCATGCTATTCCCCTGCCTAAAACTTTAAGGTTTTCCAACGGTTTGAATAAAACCCAGACGATGCCCGATGTCCAACGAACAAATGATCTAGCCTTGGCCTACTTTTCAGGACTTAGCTTTGTCCCTGCCCGCGACTTCCCATTGGGAACGTCCTCCCAGTCACCACCGGCTCTGCTTAGGTTCGAACTCCTGGCCAGTTTCCCCACTCTCTCTGGTTTCCAGCAGGAGAAGCGCTTCGGAGGAGAGGGCGAGAGGCGCTCGACCTCCCCGGTTAGAGGAAATGCAAGTTGGGCCAATTTCGCCCTTCCAGACTCCGAGGCGGAACGGCCCAGGGGGCAGCGGCCTTGCCCGGTGGCCACTGCCCGCCTCCTCCCCCGCGCCCCCTTGCTAGGCTTTGAAGAGCGCATTTTACGAACTTTTCCATTTTCCTTTTGGAGGCGTGTTTGTTCTTCTCAGTCACCTCGCTTTTTTTCTTTTTCTTTCTTTCTTTTTTTTTTTTTTTTATGAGCTTCAGCGCTGATCTGCACGTTCTTCCCTCCGTGTAATTTCAATTTGAACTCTCCCTGGAGCGGCCTTTTCCCTCTTGTTGCCTGCCAAGTCGTTTGAAGGCTGCGCAAACATTCTTCCTCCCTCCCGTTCGCGCGAGTCTCGGTCTACACCCGCGAGGGGAGGCGGAGGCGGAGGCGGTTACTCCGAGAGTTCCGGTGGATTGGAGCCTTTCAGCAGCCGCCTTCAGACTGTTTGGGAGGACGAAAAGCGTTAGGGGAGGTGAAACACTAGAATAAATGCCCCTACGACCACCGTGCTTCTCAAGGGTTATGGTGGGCGTGTGTGTGTGTGTGTGTGTGTGTGTGTACACATTCCGTAACCCACATTAGAAGTCTTGGGAAAGGGGCCGGGGCGGTGGCTCAGGTCTGTAATCCCAGCACTTTGGGAGGCAGAGGTGGGAGGATCACTTGAGGTCAGGAGTTCGAGACCAGCCTGGACAACATAGTAAAATCCCCTGTGTACTAAAAATACAAAAATTAGCAGGGTGTGGTGGCATGTGCCTGTAGTCTTGCAGTGAGCCGAGATGGCGCCCCTGCACTCCAGCCTGGGTGATGGAGCCAGACTAGGTCTCAAAAAAAAAAGAAGTCTGGGGAAGGAAGACAGTGGAGACACACAAGGAATGATTCAACTGAAGTAAGCTTCAGCACTCAGTAAGTGTCCAGCTCTGTTCTTTCCACAGATTGCCTCCTTCAATTTTCAGCCAGTTTTGTGGCTAGGTGTTAACACCCATTTTACAGATGGGAGAAATTGAGGCTGACTGTTGAGGTTAGTTTCTCAGCCAGACTGTTGAGGTTAGTTTCTCAACCACCTTACTAAAATCTAAATCCACTTTTGAGCAAGTGCTCTGAATAACAACAATTATCTTACAGCTTAATATACAATTATTAAATACCACTCCCCTTTCACTTTACCATTGGGGCTTATGTCTTTATTGGTTGTTCAAGTGGGGCAAAGGAAATAGCCTTTTAAAACTCAGAGGCCAGGTGCAGTGGCTCTTGCCTATAATCCCAGAACTTCGGGAGGCAGAGGTAGGTGAATCCCTTCAGGCCAGGAGTTAGAGACCAGCCTGGGGAACATAGTGAGATTCTGTCTCTCTTTTTTTTTTTTTTCTTTGAGACGGTGTCTTGCTCTGTCATTCAGGCTGGAGTGCAGTAGCGCCATCTCAGCTCATTGTAACCTCCACCTCCCAGGTTCAAGCGATTCTCCTGCCTCAGCCTCCCCAGTAGCTGGGATCACAGGCATCTGCCACCATGCCGGCTAATTTTTTGTACTTTTAGTAGAGATGGGATTTCACTATGTTGGTCAGGTTGGTCTCGAACTCCTGATCTCCAGTGATCTGCCCACCTCGACCTCCCAAAGTGCTGGGATTACAGGCATGAGCCACTGCACCCAGCCCTTTATAAGAAATTTTAAAAATTAGCCAAGCATGGTGGTTTGTACCTGTAGTCCCAGCTACTCAGGAGGCTGGAATAGGAGGATCACTTGAACTCAGGAGGTCAAAGCTTCAGTGAACTGTGACGGTGCCACAGTACTCCAGCGTGGGCAACAGAGAGAGACCTTATCTTAAAACAAAACAGAGAAGCTGGGTGCTTGTCATTGCATCCTGTCAGAGAAAACATATTGAAAAGAAACATGAAAACAAACAAACAAAAATTAAGTACCTATAGCAACTGCCCTTTTAAATATACATTTATAGTGTAATTTTTATAAAAAAAAAAAATAGAGATGAGGTCTCGCTATATTGGCCAGGCTAGTGTTGAACTCCTGGCCTCAAGTGATCCTCCCACCTTGGCCTCCCAAAGTGCTGGGATTACAGGCATGATTCACTGTGCCCAGCCACAACTGCCCTTTATTAAGCATGTAATTATGTGCCAGGCACTGCTGTAAACTGTCTACTTACATATTTCTCACAATGTCTTTATGCATTAGGTACTTTCCACATGACAGACAGGAAAACTGAGGCACAGAGAAGCTGAGTAACCTGCCCAAGATCACACAGCTAGAAAGAGCTGACTGCAGGACCTAAACTCAGGTAGAGGCACCCCTAACCACCCATATGCATCCCTCTGCCCTTCCCAGCTCTCTCCTGAGTCACATGAAAGAAACCCCAGACTTACTGGTCCTGGACTGCAGTTTTCCTCCCCAAGGTCACTCTAGGGACAAACAGGAAGATGGGAGGGGGCATGGGGCAGTTACATAAGGCGGTCACTTCAAAGGTGGCCTCTCTGGGGTGGATAGCCTTGGCTTTGGGCAGTTAGCCAGGGGCACCAGCCGGCAAGCTGAGTGCTGTCCACCCTCTATCTCCTACCCCATCTCCTCTTAGTCCAAGGGCAGAACGGGCAGTGGAGGAGATGAAGGCTGGACTAGGGGGAGCGAGGAGGCAGATCTTGTAATCAAAGCCGGGCAGTGGCAGAAATCAGGTGATGCAAATAAGAATAAAAATAATAACACCAGGCTCAGTGGCTCATGCCTGTAATCCCAGCACTTTGGGAGGCCGAGGTGGGCAGATTGCTTGAGGCCAGGAGTTGGAGACCAGCCTGGCCAACATGGCGAAACCCCGTCTCCACTAAAAATACAAAAATTAGCTGGACATGGTGGCACATGCCTGAAATTCCAGGTACTTGAGAGGTTGAGGCACAAGAATTGCTTGAACCCAGGAGGTAGAGGTTGCAATGAGCCAAGATTGTGCCACTGCACTCCAGCCTGGGCAGCAGAGTGAGACTCTCTTTTAAAAACAGCAGCATTTATTGAGCACTTACTATACACTAAGCATGATGCTAAGCTCTTATGTTAACAGCTCTATAGGTAAGGACTTTCAATCGTTTCCTTTAAGGGGCTCAGAAAGGTTAAGCCATTAGTTCAGCCGCACAGCTGGGCTGCCTGCCCTAGTAGGAAGGAGGCCCACAGTGGGCACTGACTTCATGTGAATTTGACACATTCTGGTGGAAGTGGGTTCTCACTTTCTGTGATGCAAGCTGCAAAATAGAATGAGAGGACCTCAGAATGGTAGGTCCGGCTACCGTCTAGATGGGGAAACTGAGACCTGGTGAGGGGTGGAGTATGACCTAAGGTCTTACATTAAGTCAAGAGGGAATCCAATGTAATCCCAGCACTTTGGGAGACCAAGGCAGGCAGATCTCTTGAAGTCAGGAGTTCGAAACCAGCCTGGTCAACATGGTGAAACCTCATCTATACTAAAATTAGCTGGGTGTGGTGGTGCATGCCTGTAGTCCCAGCTCCTCAGGAGGCTGGGGCAGGAAAATCGCTTGAACCTGGGAGGCAGAGGTTGCGGTGAGCTGAGATTGCGGCATTGCACTCCAGCCTGGGCAATAGGGTGAGACTCCGTCTCAAAAAAAAAAAAAAAAAAAAGAGGGTATCCAAATGGTCTGAGAATGACTGCACATGCCCCCACCCCAGGCCAGAGTACTTCCCTCAGCTCTGGGTGAAGCAGAAAGGGTATGGCCTAAGAGAGCCTGAGACAGAACTGTGTTTCCCTTCTGTCCTCAACTTCCGATGACTTTATGCAAGTCATTCAATCTCCCTGGGCCTCAGTTTCTGCAAAATCACGGTGGTACAGGGAACATGCAAATCATGCAAAATCATGGCGGTACAGATTATTTAATTGCTCAGGCACTTGGTGGTGATCATGTTCTGAGAAGCTCATGAGGCCACAGCCAGGAAGCAGAGCCAAGCACAACCAGTCCCCAAATCCTGACGTTCTATGAAATCGAGGCTCCCAGGCCTCTGGAGGGTGGTGGCAGTTGGAGATTCATTGTGTCTTTGAAGAAGCACTCTTTCTTTCTCAGGCACCCAAAGGGCCTCTGGATCCCAGCCCAGGGATAGGCTACATGTGCTTCCACAAGAGAAGTAGATTGTCTCCCCATCACTGGGATTTGTGTGGGGCCTCCTTTTTCTTGGGGCTGTGGAACTCCAGGTGGGTGTTGGCTCAGGGTCTCCAAGCCCAAAAGCTTTGCATGCCAATGCCTGCATATATACGCAGCCACAGCAGCTTATGTGCATACAAACTGATTTGAGGCCCACATAGACATAGTCCACGGCAGACCCTCACCCAGCCCACCTTCCTCCACCTCATTATTATTACTGCTGTTATTTAAGGACTGTTCTTTGTCTAGCCCCTAATGTGAGCCAGCTGTATTATAATTAACAGTATAACATCTGAGATTCAGAGAGGTGAAGACACTTGCCTAAGACGCACAGCTAGTAAGTGACCCCAAGACAGGGAAAGACTTTTACAGATGATTTTAGCTGGGCAGAGGGGAAAGGAAGGGGACGTGCAGAGGCAATGTGACAGAGAGAAGAAAACTCCTGGGTGGGTGGGGTGGCTCATGCCTGTAATCCCAGCACTTTGGGAGGCCTAGGTGGGTGGATCATTGGAGGTCAGGAGTTCAAGACCAGCCTGGCCAACATGGTGAAACCCCCTCTCTACTAAAAATACACACACACACACACAAATTAGCCAGGTGAGGTGGCACATGCCTGTAATCCCAGCTACTCGGGAGGCTGAGGCAGGAGAATCTCTTGAACCCAGAGGCAGAGGTTGCAATGAGCCAAGATTGCCCCATTGTACTTCACCTTGGGCGACAGAGCAAGACTCCGTCTCAAAAAAATGAACCAAAACAAACAAACCGCCCCCCGAACTCCCATCTCCCTTTCCTCCCTGCCCTAAATTGGGCATTAAGCTGGACTGTCCTTGACGTGACCACAGACACCCGAAGCCAGAGTCTCAGGAAGTCCATTGTTTCTGCAATTATTGGTATCATTTAGGTTGTGAACAGTATCTTCAGAAGTGTGCTGATGGATGCTTTGGGGTGGATTTACCCTGAGATTCCTGTTCCTTGAGACTCTGTGGGGGAGCTGACTTTTTCACTACGGAAATTTTAGGCTTTCTGCATCTGCTCCAGGAAATGGGAGGAGTAAAGGATGCCACCAAGCACCGGGAGGCATGGGGGGCTCTGCGGTGTCCCTCCAGTTAGAGGCAGGTTGGCCTTGGGCATTATGTTTCAGACTCAGAGAGGGACGCTGACTTGGTCAAGGCCACCCAGAGTCAGGGAAGGCATTTGGCCTCCAACCTCAATGCGAACTTGCCCTTGCCAGGTGCTGCAGGCTGCCCAGGGGTGCTTGGAGCTGCAGCGGGGAGGAATTGTGGGGCAGAGGGAATGGTGATGGGGTGTCTCCTTAATGGCCCCAGGGGTCACATGGCAGGTGGCCAAGCTCTGACCCTTGTCTCCCACCTCTGTATGCCTGAGTGCTGTCCTGGTTAGGGCAGGCATGCATTTTGTTTACGTTACGGGCTGGAGAGGTGGCCACTTGGAAAGGAGCAAAGGAGAGCAGGGTCTGGAGGGTGATACAGGGGTGGAGGAGTGCTTGTGGGGGTAGGCTGTGAACAAAGGGGCCCGCATTGGATCAGGCAGGGCCGCTGAGTGATGATTCACAGGCCAGCAGGGGGGGCGGGCTGCTGGACCCACACAGATGGGGCGGGGAGGAGAGCAAGGAGACTCAGAGTCAAACTCATGCAGAAAAGAGAGCGGGATCCAGAGAAACACAGAAAAGAGAGATGGAGGCAGGTTCGGAGGCAGAAAGATAGAGACAGGGTACGCAGGCATGCGTGCATGTACGCGCGCACACACACGTACAGAGAGCAGAGATAGAGTGAAACGAGAGAACTAGTCATTGTGATTTGTGGCCAGTGGTGGACAGAAAACCAAATCCATGTAAATTCATTTCGTTTTGTTTTGTTGTAGAGACAGGGTCTTGCTCTGTCACCCAGGCTGTAGTGCAGTGGTGTGATCGTGGTTCACTGCAGTCTCCAACTCCTGAGCTCAAACAAGCCTCCCGCCTCAGCCTCTTGAGTAGTGAGGGCCACTACTTTCTTCATTTTTATAAATAAAGTAATTTATTTTTATTGTTTGTAGAGATAGAGTCTTGCTATGTTGTCCAGTCTGACCTTGAACGCCTCGAACTCCTTGAACTTCCATTGAGTCCTCCCAATGTGCTGAGCTTACAGATTCGAGGTGGCTTGAGCCACTGCACCCAGCCTAAATGGTTTTCAATAACCCTACTTCCACCCCAGCACACCCCATCTCCAATTGAAAATTTTCATCTTGTCAGGCCTGGAGTGGCCATCTGAGCATGGACTTCCCAAGGCTGTCTGTGGCCAGGCAGGGCCTCAAGCAGACACTCATTGGGCACACAGAGCGTCCATGTTCAGTGGTAGGGACATGAGTGTATGCACACACGTGTATCACAGGGTCACAGGACCTCCCCAAGATACAAGCGTCCTCATCCAATATGTGCGCACACACTCAGGAAGGTCCAACACGTACACACAAGCTTTAATTGCTGCAGCACGCTCCCGTGAGCACACACACGTTCCACTTTTGTTGAGCACCTAGCGTATTCCAAGCTCTAGGCTGAGCATTAAAGGCAGAGAAAAACACAGAAAAGGGAAGGCTGTCTCTCAGTCTCCTAGAGGGAGGCTGCTGGGCTGCGGGGCACAGGGACTGTTCCTCTGGATCTAGGACTGCCCCTTTGTCATTGGGAATGCCCAAAGACAGGGTCTGTGGTAGGGCAGAAGTCTGTCCTCCCACCACAGTCAGGGACAAGAACATCCACCCAAGGGCAGCTGAGCTTGGGATAAGTTCAGGGCCTCCCAGAGTATAGATTCCGTCGTTTCTTCACCTCAACTTCCTCCACTGACATGAGAAATCAGGAAGCTGGGGAGGGGATTCCTGCCCCTCCATCAGCTCTCAGAACTGGCTGGGTGTGGTGGCTCATGCCTATAATCCCAGCTACCTGGGAGGCAGAGGGGGGTGGATTGCTTGAGCGCAGGAGTTAGAGACCAGCCTGGGCCACATAATGACATCCCATCTCTGCAAAAAACAAAAAACATCTCAGAACTCCCCTCCAATATCTGTTTATTTGGAGAGTCAGGCATGGGAGCCTACCCGTCTCCTACTTCCAAGTAGAGGACTGGCCCCCCCACCCCAAAGGGGATCCTGTGAGAAAAGGGGAAATTTCCTTTTGTTCTTGCCCCAGCATCCTGAGAGGATGTTAATTTCCTTCACTCTGGGGTGAGTGTAATGGTAACACCCAGTTGCTGCTCCCAGCGCGAGCTGGTCTTTCTTGAATTTCGTTTCAAACATCCTAATGTTTGTAGTAACGGCCAACATTTATTGAACGCACACCACATACAGGGCGCTACTCTTAGCACTTTGCAAATACTGCCTCATAAAAGGCTCAGAACAGCTTTGTAACATGGGAGTAATTATCATGAACCCCATTTTACAGATGAAGAAACTGAGACCCAGGGAGAGGAGGGCATTTGCCCAAGCTCACATGGCAACAATTCACAGGCAGACAGGCTCACTTCAGAAGTCAAGCTTTTAACTAACATTCGCCCTTGTAGCCAGGAGTTCTGGTCTAGCTCTGTAGGCCCCAGAAATGGACAAGATGTGGTGGGGCGTGTGTATTTGTGTGTGTGCATATTCATGGGGGTTGTAGGTGGTATAGATTCCAGGGGTCGGCCAGAGGCTGCACTGGGATTGAAACAGCAGAGGCCCAAGCCGGGGAGAACTTTCAAGGAGAGCCGCCGTTTCCTCTGACTGCAAAGGGGGCCTTGTCCAATCCCACCAGCTCATTTACGCTTCGCTTTTGGTTCTGCAGCAGAGTTGCAGAGCGGCCCGGCTCTGCGCCCAGCCTGCCTGCCGTGTAACAAGATAGTTTATATTATACCGCCAAGCAGAAATAAAACTACCGAGTCAAACATTGCAAACAGATGCCGTGGCCAGAGCTCAGGGTCCGTGGCCAGATGCTCTTGTGAGCACCCAGGGAGGGGAGAAGCTATGAGTCTGGTCTCTGCAGACCCTGCAGGTTTGGGGGTGCGGGTGCCGCTGAAATTGGAACGTTGGGGGTTGCCGGGGGGCTTTCAGAAATGGAGAGAGGAAGAAATAGAAGTAGAGAAGGGGCATAACTTTCCTTTCTCTCTTTCACTTACTCCTTCCCCACACATAGTTCAACTTTGTGATTTGCCAGTTTCTCCATTTTAATGGCACTTGCTTCCATGTAGAGGTAAAGCCTAGGAAGGGATGGTTTTAGCCTCTCTCAAGTTCCCATTGGTTCTCCTAAAATACTCCAAGTAAACCATGCTAAGTCTCCTAAACCCTCTTTTAATAAGATTCTGCCTCTGAGCTCACAAGAAAGTTCTGGAACTTCTATCCTTATTCCTCATGTGGTCTCCTAACCCTTCATTCCCACCCACCCCTGGTTCCTCTACTGAAGCTCCTAGACTGCAGCCAGCATGCCCTCCTTTAAGCACATACTGAAAGAGTCATGCTTGTACTCTCAAACATTCAGTGGCTCTCTATTGTTCCCAGTAGAGTTCCTCAGTTTTCTGAAGAGTGCATGCATCAGAGCCCCCTGGCCCAGATTCCAGGGCCACACTCCTGACCTATAGAATCCAGCTTCTTCTGGTCTAGGAATCTGCATTGCAAATAAATCTTAAAATCTTTCTGGAAGAAGACAAGGTGTATTTATTATTTTTTAATTAGCACATTTGTAAAGTCAATAGGGTGGGGTCAGGCATGGTAGCTCATGCCTATAATTCCAGCATTTTGGGAGGCTGAGGCAGGTGGATCACGTGAGGTCAGGAGTTTGAGACCAACATAGCCAACATGGTAAAAACCCATCTCTACTAAAAATTCAAAAGTTAGCCGGGCGTGGTGGTGGGCGCTGGTAATTCCAGCTACTAGGGAGGCTGAGGCATGAGAATCACTTGAGCCTAGGAGGTGGAGGTTGCAGTGAACTGAGATCACGTCACTGCACTCCAGCCTAGATGACAGAGTGAGACTCTGTCTCAAAAAAAAAAAAAAAGAAAGAAAGAAAAAAACAAGAAAATACAAAAAAGTCAATAGGGTGATGTCAAGCTGAAATTTTCTATAGCACTCTTCATTCAGTTATTCAACAGATACTTATAGCACATACTATGTGCCAGGCACCATGCTAGGGGCTGGGCGCTGGGGATACAGCACTGACAATGTAAATAAGGCTCTGGAAGTCTTGGTGTGTACTTCCAGTGACTTGAGAGGAGGTAGAGCTTAATGATTGCTGGATGGTCCAGGATGACGTCATGGGGAAGCATCTGGGGCTAGTCTTGATGGAAAGTCCATTATCCCCAAGGATAAGGGGTTGATGCTCCAGGTGGAGGTGGGGCTAGCAAAGGCTTTGAGCGGGGTGGGGCGGAGGAACTGCAAAACAGGATTTGAGACATTTAGACTTCAGCAGCATCACAGACTTGGGAAGTCAGTGAGAAAAATGAGGAAATGGGAATCTTTGCTATCTTAGGCTGCTTATCTTTCCCAGAATCTTATCTTCCTTTCCCAGGAAGTCCCCCAGGTGCCTCCAGCACTCCTAGAAATGTTGGTTGAATGAATGAAAGAAGGATGGTAGGAGAGCAGGGGGAGATAAAAGATACAAAAAAGAGGAAGGAACAAAAAAGAATGAATCAGGAGATTTAAAAAAGAGGAGGAGTCCCCATCGTGTAATTCATGAACTTGAGAAGCTATTTGGAGTAGGGATAAAAACGTGTGTGCGTGTGTGTGTGTGTAACAGGCAGAGACTTTCAAAGCAATCAAAGTAACTCTGATTAACACTCACCCTCTCTCTCTCTCAAACTCATTTCCTCCCAGCCAAGGCCCAGGGCAGACATGACTGACTGTAACCCTAAGAGGGAGGAAAAGCTTGAGCAATTATTTTTATACCAAAAAAAGAAAAGAAAAAAAAAAAAAACCTCAAAGATGCAGGCGTGCTCAGGGCCCCAGCCAAGCGCTTTGAGCTTTGAGGTTTGAGCCTGTCGTATGCCCTTACTACCAGCACCCCATCTCCAAGCCTTCCTTCTCTCCCAGCCCCCACATGGTCTGGCCTCTATCTTCTGCCCGCCTGTGACAGACGGGCCAGGCTAGGCACCCCCAGAGACCATCCCCCTCCCCAGCCAGGGGCCTGTCCCCTCTGAAACTGATCCCGTACCTTTGGATCTAATTTGTTTCTCTGTCTGCCAGGTTTGGGGGGGGTCTTGCCTGGAGACGTGGTGGTCACAGGTGACATTAATCACGTCTGCGTCTTCCGAGGGCTGAGGATAGGATATCAGAGAGGTGACCAAGCATTGGCCACATGATTCAAATCATCCCAGCATTGATTAATTGGGTTCATCCTGAGTTTCTGAATCATAACAACTGTTTTTCTCCTTCACCTCACGTCAACAGGCCCTTAAAGGGGAAGGATCCGTTTACCCATCGCATATGGTGCATTAAGTTGATCAGCTCCTATTAAATGTTAAACGCTGGATGCGTTTTAGACAAACTCGATTTGCTCAAGATACTTTTCAAAGGTTCTGTGATGATAATTAGCATCTCTCTCCCTGCCTCGCCCCTTCCTCCGGCTTTCCTGGGACATGTTTTGGCTCCAGCCTCTGACAGATGGGATGAGGGAACGTGTGGGCTGATAGAGAGGGTCCTTTGGAGGGGGAACTGGGTGGGGGGAGAGCCCCCACAGGCTGTTTAAAAGAGATACAGTTTCTGAAAAGTTTAATAAGGCAGAAAACAATCCCGGATGCCAAATTTGCCTTCCAAAAGCTAACTATTCAGATTGCCTCCTGCTCCTACATGGAGGAGAAAACAGCATTTCTCCAGCCAAAAAAGCTGTTTTCTAGAGAGGAGAAATTCTGTTTCTGCACGGGGATGGGTGCTGGAAGCTTAGCGACAAAAATGCAGACACAAAACCCGGTTCTAATGCAAATCGGTGAGAGAAGAAAGAAAATCAGTGAGACGAGAATCAGCAGAAAACAGTAATCAAAGCTCAGGCTCATTTCTTTTTTCACTTTTGTTTTTGTTTTGTTTTTCAGACAGAGTCTCACTTTGTTGCCCAGTCTGGAGTGCAATGGCGTAATCTTGGTCACTGCAACCTCTGCCTCCCAGGTTCAAGCGATTCTTCTGCCTCAACCTCCCAAGTAGCTGGGACTACGGGTGAGTACCACCATGCCCAGCTAATTTTTGTATTTTTAGTAGAGACGGGTTTCACCGTGTTGACCAGGCTCTTCTCGAACTCCTGACCTCAGATGATCAATCCACCTCGGCCTCCCAAAGTCCTAGGATTACAGGCATGAGCCACCATGCCTGGCTTTTTTTTTAATCTCTTGGAGGAGGAGGTAGGGGAGCGCCCTGTCACCCAGGCTGCACTGCAGTGGTACAATCACAGCTCACTGTAGCCTCAACCTCCTGGGCTCAAGTGATCCTCCCATCTCAGCCTCCTGAGTAGCTGGGACTACAGGTGTGCACCACCATGCCCAGCTAATTTTTTATCTTTTGTAGAGACGGGGTTTCATTGTGTTGCCCAGGCTGGTCTCCAACTCCTGGGATCAAGTGATCCCCCGGGCCAGGCCTCCCGAAGTGCTGAGATTACAGGTGTGCACCACTGTGCCTGGCCCAGGCTCATTTCTTACTCTCTCTCTCTCTTGCCTGTGAAAGAGAGAGATTCAGCAGGGTTGCTATATCACACTGGGTGAGTGACCTTGGAAAAGTCACTGTGTTTAACCTGAATCTCAGCCTTCTGTTTACATTAAGAAAATTAATACTATTCACTTCCATTGAGAAGTTAAAACTAAAAGAAGGAATTTTAATCCCAGCACTTCGAGAGGCTGAGGTGAGAGGATCACTTAGACCCAGGAGTTAGAGACCAGTCTGGGCACCACACGTAGACCCCGTCTCTACAAATAATATTAAAAAAAGAGGAACTTTAGTCAAATGGCTCAGCAGATGCTGGGTTCTTGGCAGACACTGACCTAGTGTGTATGTGTATGTTGGGGTGAGGGGTGGCGCTGTGCCAAGGAGACCCTGGCCCTTCATACGTGTGGATTGGTTTGGTTCACAATGTTTCAAAATGTAGATGAGCTCCAAGGTTTAGCCAAAGGGACGTTTTTGGCTGGAAAACATGAAAATGTAGAGCCAGCCTCTTAGTGTGGGCCTGGAAGCCCCCAGCAATGTTGGACTAAAAAGTGAATTGGAAATTGATGAGCATGTCTGGAAGCCTCTCAGGGAGAATGGAGGCTGTTGACCCCCCACATAACAAAACCTCCCAGGAATCCTTGTCAGCAGTGTTTTGTCTCCTAATAGCATGTTCAGTTATTTGAAATGACCCTGGTCCTCTGTGAACACAGGCTTGTTTTCAGTGATGGACAGAAGGTGAGTAAGGTATTGGACAGGGTTGTCCAAACCCTGCGTGCCCTGGATGGACTTTGGACTGGGGTGAATCTCATTACCATGAGCCATGTTTCCCTGGTGGCTGCTGCTAATTGTTCTGTGGAACGACTGGACTTTTCCGGTGCTCTGGGAATCAGAGGATGGACAGGCAGGCCACATATGGGGAAAGAGGAAGAGATGCAGTAGAGGCCATGTAAGGAGAGACAGAGACAGACAGAGGAGAAATAGAGAGACAAAGAAAGAAAGAGTCAGGCAGAGAGAGAGAAAAAGAGAGAGAGAGAGAGACAGAGAGGAGAGGGAAGAGATAGAGGTTAAAAGTCTAAAAGTCTGAGAGCATGAAAGAAGCAGCAGAAGAAAAAAGGAAAGGGAGTGAGACAGAGAATTACCCACAAATTCTGTCTTCTACAGAAGAACAGAGCCAAGGAGAGGGTCAGAAATACAGACAACACATGCAAAACAGAAACATGACAACTCAGCTACATAAGGAGAAATAGAGGCCATGGCTTATGCTGGGAATCCCAGCACTTTGGGAGGCTGAGGTAGGCAGATCACTTGAGTCCAGGAGCTCGAGACCAGCCTGGACAGCATAGTGAGATCCCATCTCTACAAAAACTTAGCCAGACATGGTGGCATATGCCTGTAGTTCTAGCTACTGGGAAGCTGAGGTGGGAGAATCACTTGAGCACCCGGGAGATCAAGGCTGTAGTGAGCCATGATCGCACCACTGCACTCCAACCTGGGCGACAGAGCGAGACCCCGTTTCAAAGAGAAAAAGAAAAAAATAAGGGAACAAGTGAGTGAGCAGCGAGGGGACTTGCAAGGTAATATCCGGTACATGGAGGTGCTCTATCCCTAGGAAGCTTGCTGTCATTTCTCTCCCAGAACACTGAGTCCCTCTCAGTGTCACCAGACCTCAAAGTCCCTGGCAAGCCTGGTGCTCTTAGGGACACTACTAGGATATCACAAGTTAGACATCAGGGCTGCAAGGTGGGATTCCATCAGGGGAGGGATGAACTATGGAGAGGATCAAAGGGAGCTGGGGCCTTGGATTCACTGGCAGGACTCCCAGTGGGGCCCACAGGCCTCAATTCCTGGCGGAACCCCCAGGAAACATTCTGATGTGCAGAGAGAGATGCTCCAACTTCATGCAGGCTGCCTCCTCACTCCCTCCCTCCCTCCCTCCTAGTCTTCCATGTTCCTTGAAATCACAGTTGAGGGTTGATGAATGCTTAATTGAACTCAAGAGATAGCAGGGTCCTGCTTGAGTTTGTTTCCTTGTGTATACCATGACCATTGGATTAAGCTAGAGTCTGCCTTACCAAGTTGTCCAAAGACCCGATGGCATGGTGTTAGTGCACTGGTGGCAGAAGAACGTGCTCGTTTGGAGTGAGACAGTCTTGGGAGGAGATCAATTTCTTGAACCTTAGTCTCCTCCTGTGTGACATGGGGGTGATATTATACAAATACCTCTCTGACTGCGTTGCTGGGAGCCGTACATGTGATTGCTAATGCTGAAAGTGGAACCCGCGCCTGGCACATAGTAAGCGCTCGGCTCTTGGCGGCTCTGGAGTGCTTAGAAGACAGAAGCCAGATCGCTGTCCTGGACAGGGGGTAATATATGGCATCGAGCTCCGACTGAGAATTGAATTCAACCTCAGCCGGAGAATTAGAACATTGTGATTAGAAACAAGAAGAGAGAAGGGACAAAACAACCTGTCTTCAAGTGCATGATGACAGAGCACAGACTTTCCTGGCAGCCCGAGGGGCTGGGGAAGGACAGGGCAGATCATATTAATAACAATAAATTATATCTGCACTATGATTTATGGGGCCTGATGTGCTTCTCATTATGCTACCTTACAGTACCATAGGAAGGGCTTATTATCCTCATTACTGTGTGCCGCAGTGGTTTTCGTGTAATTGTTGCTGTTAGTGACCATAGTGTTATCCGTGCTATTCTGGATGTTATTTCTCCTTGTTTCCAAATTGGGGAAACTGAGGCTCAGAGCGAGCTAGCGACTTAACCAAGGAAAAGGTTGGTGCTAGGATTCAAATCTAGGTTTTTTTAGTCTTGGAGTTTTATTCTGGCTGCATTCTACTCTCTTACAATCCCCTTTCCACTCTGCCATTTTGTAACCTCTTTGGTCTGGGGAGTCTTGGTCCTTCTTTCCCACAATGGACAGTTTTTTTTCTTTGTTAGCCAGGGGTGATGGGGCTCAAGGGCCCCTTCCGTCTGACCACCAGGGCCTCCCTCTGTCTATAACCAACCAGCACTCCATCCCCAGGCCTATCCCCCCTCATGGGAGCTCCAAGTTCAGTCAGAATCCCTGCAGGCAGCTACCCATGGCAAGGCAGGCAGGGGTGACACAGATTTAAACTTGAACTTTCAAGTCTTCCCCTTGGCTGGCCTCACTTTTGTCTTTGAACCCAGCAGCAACCTGGCTGGTGGTTTACCCCCCTCGTTCTCCTTCACTGCCTTCTCCTTTCCTTCTCTTCTCCTAAAGTCTGCTCAGGATTGAGATGGTTAGGGACCAGGTTCATTTAGCATTTGCAGGATGAGCTATTTCAAGAATATGCAGATTCAGTCTCGGAAATGGCAGAGGAGAAGCCTGGCTTGGCTTCTGAGCAGGAGAACAAATGAACCCCCGACCCCCCCTTCCCCATCCTGCGATTTCCTTTGTCTCAATCCAAAATCCCCCTTTACATGATCCTGGAGGCTTCCTAATAAAACAGAATCGTAACTTTATCTAAGACGAGTGCAGCACATGTAGAATGGATAAGGTGTAATTAATAACAGAAAATAATGCTTCCCCCTCCTGACCTTTCACCCTCATATAAGTGTCTTAAGTTTTATGACAGCTAAGCACAAAATTAGTGTGTGCATGCATGCGTGCATGTGTGTGTGTGTGCGTGTACTTCAGTGTGTGCGTTTGAGCTGAACCTATGTGGGGCCAATACGTCTGTCTAGTGAGTATTCACCTAACCCTGGCTGGAACTGGTTTACGTTTCTGGGTAGACTGGCCTCTCGCTGAACCCAGGAATTGCCTGAAACTGATCTGATTTCTTGAAGTGAGGATTCTGTCTGGATCTCAAAATACCCCATGTCTATTTGCATGCAAATGTTTGGACAATGCAGAAAAAAAAAATAATATATATATACATATATATATATATAAATAAATACAAGGATGGCATGTGAGCATGCGCATGCAGACACACACGCACACACACTCACATACACACACATTCACATACACATACACACACATTCACACACACACTCACACACACACACACACTAGCCTTTGGGTTGTCTACGATTTTTTAGAACCGCGGTGGATGCTGGGGGAGGGCTATTGATACTTATCTGTGTACCTAACAATGGGCAGGAAAGCAAGATAAGCATTTCATTGGTTTTGATGCTGGAAATTCTTGGGACATACAAAGATCTCATGATGGAAAATGCTCTCTTCAGCAACTGCAGTGCTCCTGATCCTCAGCATGGCATCTTCCTTGCTGTTTATCTAGGGGCCAGCGAAAGACATGTGCTCGACTTAGCAAGATAGGGGCTAGACAAACCATGGTGAGGAGAATGGCACTTACCCGTCTTCCCAGACTGCTGTCTGCAGTCGAAATTGAAGTGAGTTTGAACCAATACTGTTTATCTTAATGGTTCCACAACTATGTTCGTTTTAAGTAATATTATCTTTCTTTAAAAGGTCACTGGGCTGGCCCAAGCTATTGGTTTCTCGTGATTCATTACGTTTGATGTTCAACTTTTCTCGAAGTCCGCAACACCAACCTCTGGGTTAATGGAAGCCACACCGGCCATGAAGCCAGTAGCTTTGAATCCTCCCTGGATGGGGAGGCCTGGGCCGGGCAGAGTGAGCTGCTTGCTTTTGATCAGCAGCGCTGATGTGAACCAGAGGTCACGCATGTTTGGGGCCTGTGTGTTAGCTCTACCAGACAGCAGCAACTGGGCCTCGACACTCCCTCCCACCCCAAGCCCCTTGAGTTTCGTTTTCCATGGTTGTCCCTCTGTGGGCTGACTTTTTCAAGACCCCTAGGGCACCAGAAAGACTTTTGCTGGGGGGAGATCCAGAGCCCTAAATCACTGGAGAAGTCTCCTTTGTCCACTCCAAGGGTCTTCCTCTTTCCATCCTTGACTGTTCCAGACACAGATACACCAATTCCCACTCCCTCAGGGAATTTCTGCTCACCAGTGACAGGTGGATTTGCAGGGAGATCTCTTTCTCCCAGTAGCGTCTGTTGGTTGTTCTTTTATGGGCATGCTTGAACTCTGGAGGGCCCCCAAACTGACAGCCACCTCTGTCTGCTAAATCAATCGTAAATTTTCCTGGCATTATGTCATCCTGTCATCCTTTTACAGATGCTTTTGCCTGCCATATTTTTATGGCTCTTCTTCCAAGAGGGGCTGCATGGAGGGTCAGTGTTATTTATCTCGAAGGAGAAGAGCAGGAGAATCTCTTATCGCTGGTATCAGAAAGTGGGATTTCCCACTTATCACCCCCTCTTTGGTTTTGGAGTTTAAAGACAACACCAACCGGCTGGATCGAGTAGTTTAGGGAGTTCCTTAGGCTGCCATCTTTATAGAGTTGACAATGACCAGAAAATGGGGGACTTCCACCCTCCCCTAATTTCATATCCTGCTAGATACTTAAAATCATAGTAGACCAGCCCTGGAGTTTGTTTCCAGGACAAGAAGATCTTGATTGGATTAACGTATTTCCCAATGGAGGCTCTGAGGCTTTGGCAAACATAATACGAGGAGTAGCTCTTAAACAACACCACTTGAAAAATTAAACAAGTAATATATATTCATTATAGGAGAAGTAGAAAAGGCAGATAAGGAAAAAGAAGAAAATGAAAATCACCTGTAATCCCATTACATAGGGCTAACAATTCATAGTTTACCATATATCTTTCCAGTCTTTTTCTGTGTATGGTATATACATTTTAAAATGAAAATAAGATTATATCACATATACTTTTTTTGTATTTATTTACTTATTTATTTATTATAGAGACAAGAGCTTACTATGTTGCCCAGGCTGGTCTCGAAATCCTGGGCTTAAGTGATCCACCCACTTTGGCCTCCCAAAGTGTTGGGATTACAGGTGTGAGCCACGAAGTCCAGCTTGCTTTTTTGTTCTTTTAGATGGGCTCTCCTCTGTCGCTCAGGCTGGAGTGCAGTGGTGTGATCATACCTCACTGTAACCTTGAGCTCCTGGGCTCAAGTGATCTTCCCACCTTGGCCTCCTGACTACAGGTGTGCACCACTATGGGACTACAGGTATGCATCACCATGGCTGGCTAATTAATTTTTTTCTTTTGTTTTTGGTAGAGATGGGGTCTTGCTCATGTTGCCCAGGCTCGTCTTGAACTCTTGGGCCCAAGAGGACCTCCCACCTCAACCTCTCAAAGTGCTGGGATTACAAGTGTGAACCACTGTACCAGGTACATATCACATATACTGTCAATGGTTCTATTCATCAGGTAAATCATATACATACACATTTATAATATTATATTGTAATATATTCTACACATAGTATATTTATTTATCTATTTATATATATATTTTTGAGATGGAGTCTCACTCTGTTGCCCAGGCTGGAGTGCAGTGGTGTTATCTCAGCTCACTGCAACCTCTGCCTCCCAGGTTCAAGCAATTCTCCTGCATCAGCCTCCTGAGTAGCTGGGACTACAGGTGCATGCCACCACACCCCATTAATTTTTGTATTTTGGTAGAGACGGGGTTTCGCCATGTTGGCCAGACTGATCTCGAACTCCTGACCTCAAGTGATCTACCCGCCTTGGCCTCCCAAAGTGCTGGGATTATAGGCATGGGCCACCACGCCCGGCCTATGATATATTTAAATAATACAGACATAACAAGAACAATAAAAACCAAATTGTACCCACTCTTTACCTTCCAGTGAACACCTTTCTAGATCTCTCTTTTCAGATTATTTGCTAACCTGCTTTTACAAACCTTAGCAATATAGAATGGGCTTCCCCATGCCAGTAAATCTGTCTCTACACTAGGAGCTCAGTTGTGTTTCACTGTCAGGATGCATCATGGGCCAGGCTCAGTGGCTCATGCCTATAGGCCCAGCAATTAATTTGGGAGGCCAAAGTGGACAAATCACCTGAGCCCAGGGATTCAAGACCAGCCTGGGCAACATGATCAAACTTTATCTCTATAAAGAATATAAAAGTTAGCTGGGTGTGGTGGTGTGCTCCTGTAGTTCCAGCTACTTGGGAGACTGAGGCAGGAAGATCCCTTGAGCCCAGGAGGTCAAGGCTGCAGTGAGCCATGATCATGCCATTGCACTGCATGCAGCCTAGGCACAAAGTGAGACCCTGTCTCAAAAAAATAAAATTAAATTGAATTAAAATTTTATGACGCACCAGGCTTTAGCTAATACCCGCGCCCTGCAGTTGTGTAGGTAGCTGATTTCCGGTTGTTCACAAACACCTTTTCTCCCAGCTTATTTGCCAATACTGTATCAGATGAAATTTGCTTCCCACCCACAGCCTGTCCAACAAAGGTTCTCCACCCCACCCACAACTCTGTTTAGCAAGATGGAAATTAAAATATGCTCAGAAGGTTTTTGTTTTTGTTATTATTTTTTTGAGACAGCGTCTCGCTCTGTCACCCAGGCTGGAGTGCAGTGGCACAATCTCTGCTCACTGCAACCTCCACTTCCTGAGTTCAAGCAATTCTCATGCCTCAGTCTCCCAAGTAGCTGGGATTATAGGCACGGGCCACCACGCCCAGCTAAGTTTTGTATTTTTAGTAGAGACAGGGTTTCACTATGTTGGCGAGGCTGGTCTCAAACTCCTGACCTCAAGCGATCCTCCTGCCTCAGCCTCCCAAAGTGCGGGGATTACAGGTGTGAGCCACTGCGCCCGGCTACTCTCAGAAGGTTTTCAGTAGCAGAAAAGCCAATTGACAGTCATTTAAATGATGAGGGGCCCATCTTTCTCACATGATGGATAGTCCAAAGAGGTGGGCTGCTGCCCTATGAGGTCACCAGCACCCCACTTTTCTCTATTACACTTCCACCATCTTCAGTATTTTCTCTTGTTATTCTCGTGCTTGCCTCTTGTTCGATGATGGCTGCCTCATCTCCAGGCATCACATCTGCCATTAAGACAAAAGAGTGGCACCGGAAGGAAGGCTTTCCTCTTGAGCATTTCTCCTTTATAAGAAACCAAAACTTGGCCAGGTGTGGTGGCTCATGTCTGTAATCCCAGCACTTTGGGAGGCCGAGGAGGGCGGATCACTTGAGGTCAGAAGTTCAAGACCAGTCTGGTCAACATAGCAAAACTCCGTCTTTATGGAAAAAAAAAAAAAAAATTAGCCGGATATGGTGGCGCGTGCCTGTAATCCCAGCTACTCAGGAGGCTGAGATGGGAGGGTCGCTTGAACGTGGGAGGTGGAGGTTGCAGTGAGCCGAGATCACACCACTGCACTCCAGCCTGGGCAATGGAGCAAGACTTTATTAGCTCAAACAGCATGGTCAGCTGTAGCTGCCAAGAGGCCAGGAACGTGAATCTTTCGTTTTTCAGACTCATGGTAGGCGGCTGGAAGGGAGAGGAATGCTGGGATTGGGTGTTGCATCAGCTAAGCAATGGTTTAGGCAGAACATCTAAAACATTCTCTTTACAGCTAGGCATATTCTGGGCATTGCCTTCACTTATGACTCTAACTTCCCTTGTCTCACCGGTCTCTTATGTCTCCAATCCCTGCTCCTAACTCTTCTTTTTTTTTTTTTTTTTTTTTGAGTTGGAGTCTCATTGTGTCGCCCAGGCCGGAGTGCAATGGTGCAATCTCAGCTCACTGCAACCTCCACCTCCTAGGTTCAAGTGATTCTCATGCCTCAGCCTCCTGAGTAGCTGTGATTACAGGTGTGTGACACCACACCTGGATAATTTTTGTACTTTTAGTAGAGACAGGGTTTCACCATGTTGGCCAGGCTGGTCTTGAACTCCTGACCTCAGGTGATCCACCCGCCTCAGCATCCCAAAGTGCTGGAATGACAGGCATGAGCCATCGCTCCCAGCCCCTAACTTTTCTTATTGTGTGGTCTGGCCTCTTGCTTTAGGAGATACACTTGGACTCCTTCATGCTAGACTTGGCTTCTTGTTCAACTCTTGCCTCTGTCTGGCAGATGCTTCCTACTTTGTACAGTGCTGGAAAATTGGAAGGACTTGTTTATTTGCAAATGGAGTCAGTGCTGAGCTCCACAGTGCAGGGACTAGGAATTCCTTCTGTGAATTCCCAGTCCCCAGCAGAGAGGCTTTCACAATTGATGTCCATTTAACCCAAAAATGGTTAAACCTTGATTCCAGAAATGTTTACCAAGGAGAAACATTCTGTAGCATTAGAACTTGCACCCTTGAGAACTCTGCTTTGTAACTAGAATCATGGGATGCTTTTGAGTTGAACCATGCTCCAGTTATTTTATTTTATTTTTTTTAAGACAGAGTTTCCCTCTTGTTGCCCAGTCTGGAGTGCAATGGTGCGATCTCAACTCACTACAACCTCCACCGCCCAGATTCAAACAATTCTTCTGCTTCAGCCTCCAAAGTAGCTGGGATTACAGGCATGTGCCACCACACCCGGTTACTTTTGTTTTTTTGTTTTGTTTTGTTTTTGTTTTTGTTTTTGTTTTTTTTAAGTAGAGATGGGGTTTCACCACGTTGGTGAGGCTGGTCTTGAACTCCTAACCTCAAGCGATCCTCCCGCCTCAGCCTCCCAAAGTGCTGGAATTACAGGCGTGAGCCACTGTGCCTGGCCCGTGCTCCAGTTTTGTCTTAGGAGAGTTTTCTCTGCCTTACAGCCACGAAGTCCATGCTCTAGGGAGGTCTAAAGCTGTGTGGAGAGAGTCTGTTGCTGGGTGTGCTGTGAACCTGCAGCTTAGAGCCAGACTAGATTCATGATGATTATTTCATGATTTACCAAAATGAGTCCATGGTCTAGATAGGATGGAAACAGAGAAACCTATTCTCCCAGTGTATGTCAAATAAAACTGGAAAAAAAGTAACATTGGTCCTACAGAAAAAAATATAAAAAGGTGAAGAAAAAGAATGAACTTTTTGGCTAGGCGTGGTGGCTCACAGCTGTAATCCCAGCACTTCGAGAGGCCAAGGCAGGAGGATTGCTTAAGCCCAGGAGCTTGAGACCAGCCTGGGCAACATAGGGAGAGCCCATCTCCACAAAAAAGAAAAAATAAAACAATTTAACTGGTGGTCCCAGCTACTTGGGAGGCTTACGTGGTAGAATCACTTGAACCCAGGAGGTTGGGGCCGAAGTGAGTCATGTTTGCACCACTGTCCTCCAGCCTGGGCAACAAAGTGAGATCCTATATCTCTCAAAAACAAACAAACAAACAAGCAAAGTGGCTGCCAGGAGCTGGGGGTGGGGAAAATGGAGAGTTGTTCAATGGATATAAAATTCCAGAGCTCTTCTGTACAACATTGTACTATAGTGAATACAGCATTGTGCACTTCAAAATGTGATAGGAAGGTAGATCTCATGTGAAATGTTCTTATCACAGGAAAAACAAACAAAAAACAATAACAAAAACAAAAGCACACGGGACACTTAGGAAGGTGTTGGATATGTCTATTACTTTGACTGTGGTGATGGTAGCACGGGTGTCCACACACATTCGAACTCATCAAACTTACACACATTAAATATATCCAATATCCAGTTCTGGCTGGGCGCAGTAGCTCATGCCTGTCATTCTAGCACTTTAGGAGGCCGAGACAGGAAGATCATTTGAGCTCAGGAATTCAAGACCAGCCTGGGCAACATAGTGAGACCTTATCTCTATTTTAAATAATAATAATAAAATAAATAAATATATCCTATTATTTGTGTATCTATGCCTCAATAAAGGTGTTAAAAAACACTCCCGGCTGGGCGCAGTCACTCACGCCTGTAAATCTAGCACTTTGGGAGAGCAAGGCGGGCGGATCACTTGAGGTCAGGAGTTTGAGGCCAGCCTGGCCAACATGGTAAGATCCTGTCTCTACAAAAAATACAAAAATTAGCTGGGCGTTGTGGCACTCGCCTGTAGTCCCAGCTACTTGGAAGGCTGAGGCAGGAGAATCACTGGAACCCACAAGGTGGAGGTTGCAGTGATCCGAGATCACACCACTGTACTCCAGTGTGGGTGACAGAGTGAGACTCTGTCTCAACAATAACAACAACAACAACAGCAAACTATTTTATAGGGGTTATTTTTAGGATTCATTGAGTGAGTATTTATAAAGTGTGCAAGGAAGACTACCTGACAATAAATGCTTGGATGAGCTGTTGTAGTCTTTCTCTTGCTACTTGAAAGCCAGAAACAGGTATATTATCTCTGTAACTTCAGTGCCTGATTGCTCTGACATTTGGAGGATGTTTGCTGAATGACTGTATGACCTTCAGTTGCTGGAGATGATGGTAGAAGGCTGACCTACTTCCCACATGCAGACAGTAGACGCCTAAGCCTACAGCTAAGTCTGCCGGAAGTCCCACTTCTCAGCCTGTTTCCAGACTCATGTGTCCTTGAGGGGGTTAAAACATAAAGAAAGCTCCAGATCCGGTTTGGCTAATGTGTGGAAAATTCCATAGATGCACTGTCTGGTCCCAATCGCCCATGTCACTGCCACCAACTGCAGCATTGCAGACACACCAGAGAAAAGAGGAGGTGAAAACATTTCTGAATGCAGAAGCAAAATCAGCTGGTGTGTGGGGAGCACAATGTTCCAAACACAATTAAAACCCAATCAGCATCCGGAAAAGTGCATTCATGTCCCTCAATCAAATGACAGAGCACATGTGGTGTAGGCATCTCTCTGGGGGCTGCTTCTTCAAGGGTTGTCATTGATGGCAGAGACGGCCTCCACCCAGGCAGAATCCAGCATAGGCCTTAGTCTCAGAGGCTGGGATTCCATTCCAGTATCTGGAAGAAACCTAGGACCTAGCTCCACTTTTTTTTTTTTTGAGATGGAGTATCACTCTTGTTGCCCAGGCTGGAGTGCAATGGCACGATCTCAGCTCACCGCAACCTCCACTTCCTGGATTCAAGCGATTCTTCTGCCTCAGCCTCTCGAGTAGCTGGGATTACAAGTGCCCGCTACTGTGCTCGGCTATTTCTTTTGTGTTTTTAGTAGAGACGGGGTTTCTCCATGTTGGTCAGGCTGGTCTCGAACTCCTGACCTCAGGTGATCTCCCCGCCTCAGACTCCCAAAGTGCTGGGATTACAGCCGTGAGCCACTGCGTCTGGCCTTGTTTTTGGTTTTGTTTTTTTTGTGGTGGTGGTTGTTTGTTTGTTTGTTTGAGACGGAGTTTCACTCTTGCTGCCCAGGCTGGAGTGTAATGGCACGATCTTGGCTCACTGCACTGTCTGCCTCCTGAGTTCAAGCAGTTTTTCTACCTCAGCCTCCTGAGTAGCTGGGACTACAGGCATGTGCCACTGTGCCCGGCTAATTTTTTTGTATTTTTAGTAGAGATGAGGTTTTACCATTTTGGCCAGTCTGGCCTTGAACTCCTGATTTCAGGTGATCTGCCAGCCTCTGCCTCCCAAAGTGTTAGAATTACAGGTGTGAGCCACTGTGCCCGACTTTGTTTTGTTTTTAACTCTTGATATATGTGGATGCTGAAGAGGAGAGATCAGCTGATTCTTCTTGGGAGCCCATTTCTTTTCTTTTCTTTTTTTCTTTTTTTTTTTTTTTTGAGATGGGGTCTGGCTCTGTCGCCCAGGCTGGAGTGCAGTGGCACGATCTTGGCTCACTGCAACCTCTACCTCCTGGGTTCAAGCGATTCTCCTGCCTCAGTCTCCTGAGTAGCTGGGATTCCAGGTGCCCGCCCCCATGCCTGGCTAATTTTTGTATTTTAGTAGAGACAGAGTTTTACCATGTTTGCCAGGCTGTTCTCGAACTCCTGGGCTCAGGTGATCCACCTGCCTCAGCCTCCCAAAGGCATGAGCCACTATGCCTGGCCCCCATTTATTTTCAAGAAGGAATGAGAGTGGCTTATTGATTGAATCAACAAATATTTCATTTGGGGCTGGGATTATGGATGGTGGCTCACACTTGTAATTCCAGCACTTCGGGAGGCTGAGGAGGGAGAATTGCTTAGGCCCAGGAGTTCAAGACCAGCTTGGGCAACATAGTGAGACCCCAATTCTACAAAAATTTAAAAAAATTAGCCAGGCATAGTGTCACAGGCCTGTGGTCCTAACCACTAGGGAGGCTGATGTGAGAGGATTGCTTGAGCCTGGGAGGTTAAGACTGCAGTGAGCCATGATCATGCCACTCCACTCCAGCCTGGGTAACAGAGCAAGACTCTGTCAGAAAAAAAAAAAAAAAAAATTCATTTGGAGGCTGCTTCTATAAGCCCACTGCATGGCTAGGTCAGTAGTTCTCAACTAGGGGTGATGTCCCCAGGTGACATTGTGAATAACTAGAGACAATTTTGGTTGGCGCAACTTGGGGTGCATCTAGTTTGTAGAGGCCAAAGATGCTGTTAAATGTGTTGCAATGCACAGGCCAGCTCCTATAACAAAGAATTACCCAGTTGGAAATATCAAGAGTGCTGAGGTGGAGAAACCCTGGGTTTTGGCCCAAGCGTTATATGGTGGTGAACAAGACAGATAGTGGTCATTGCCTTGGCTGGGTTTCCTTGAACTTGGCTGTCTTAACTGTTTCTTTAAATAGCTGGATGTGGAGAGAGGCCCCTTTAAGGACAGCGTTGGTCTTTCTTTTCCCCTCTAGTGTGTGTCTCTGGGGCCTGCTGTTGTGGCCGGGCGTTGGCTAGTGAGTATGTATGTGCGTGCGTGTGTATGTGTGTGTTCAGAGCTCTGGGGGGTGTATGTTTGGACTTGTGCGGTTGTCTGTTTATGTCTGTGTACATCGGTGTGGCTCTGTAAGAACTTTTCTGTCATTTCCTTCCCCTGCTTGCCAAAGAGGCAGATGTGGCCTGCAACGTCCTTCTAAGGTCAAATTCATCACCAGACGAAGATTAAGAAATCATTAGGGAAAGACCCTCTTTTGCTCCCTTCCATCTTCCCATCCAATCCCATTCCCCTTCCACTCTCCCTGCCCCCACCTCGGGGATAAAACTGGAGGCCAGTAAACTTGCCTCTGAGCTGAAGATTTGAACTTGAAGTTTAGGCTAGCTCCACTGTGCCTGCCTAGGCATCCAGGAAGTATTAAAAATTGTGTTTCAGAGGGATCAAAGCACAGCCAGGACAATGCTGGATCCAAACTGGAAATTTTTATCTCTGCATTATTAAAATTTGGGGCTGGGTAATTTGTGTGTGGCGGGGGGCAGCAGGGAGGGAGGCTGTCCTGGGCTTTGTAAGATGTTGTGCAGCATTTTTGGTATGCATCCACTAGATGCACCCCCAGTTGTGACAACCAAAAATGTCTCCAGACATTGTCTAACATCCCCTGAGGCACACAGTGAACCCCAGTTGAAAAGTCATCGATCTACAAATACATAGAGCAATGTGGTGAATCTCACGCACTTAATTTTGTTTGTCAGTATTGATGATATACTTTTGGTAATAACGAGATACTACTGAATCAGCCCATTTTTTACTTTTTTTTTTTTTTTTTTTGAGGCAGTCTAGCTCTGTCACCTAGGTTGGAGTGCAGTGGGGTAATCTTGGCTCACAGCAACGTCTGCCTCCCGGGTTCAAGCAATTCTTCTGCCTCAGCCTCCTGAGTAGCTGGGATTACAGGTGCCCGCCACCACACCTGGCTAATTTTTATATTTTTAGTCGAGATGGGGTTTCACCATGTTGGCCAGGCTGGTTTTGAACTCCTGACCTCAGGTGATCCGTCTGCCTCGGCCTCCCAAAATGCTGGGATTACAGGTGTGAGCCACCATGCTGGGCCTCACACACTTAATTTTGAAGGAAAGAAGCCAGATACTCAAGTGTGATGTTGTGTGGTTCTGTTGATGAAAAGTACAAAAATAGGCAGAGCTAATCGATTCTGTTAGATGTCAGGAGAGTGATTGCTTTATCCTAGTGCATACTGACTGGAAGGAGACACTGTGGGGACTTCTGGGGATGCTGGATATGCATATGTTATATGTGTAGTTTTCTGTGTATGTTGCACCTGAATTAGAAGTGTATGTGTGCTAAGGCTAGCGCGGTAGCTCACACCTGTAATCCTAGCACTTTTGGAGGCCGAGGCGGGTGGATCTCTTCAGGTCAGGAGTTTGAGACCAGCCTGGCCAACATGGCAAAACCCCCTCTCTACTAAAAATACAAAAGAAATTAGCCAGGTGTGGTGGTGCATGCCTGTAATCCCAACTACTTAGGAGGCTGAGGCAGGAGAATTGTTTGAACTCGGGAGGTAGGTGTTGCAGTGAGTCAAGTTCTCACCACTGCACTCCAGCCTGGGTGACAGAGCAAGACTCTGTCTAAAAAAAAAAAGAAAAAAAAAAAAAGGGAATATATGTGCTGAGAGGAGCACATATATTAAAGAAATACATTTGGAAAATCAGAGAAGACTGTCTTAAAAAAAAATCCAAATGGTACCGGTTTGTCTTCCCAAACCCTGTAGTGGACAGTTTATTCGAAGTTTTATTCAAATGATTCTTACAGAATCCCCCCAGCTGTTTCTAAAGCTGCAGGAACAATAAGACCATGAAGCAATGATCTGATTGAAGAGAACACGTTGTCAGCCGCCATACAAATACACACTCACTCACTCACACACACACACACCCTCAAACAGAGATGTCACGGGGTCTGTGTAGAATCGAATTTCCTGCCTTTGTGTTCCCCAAGCAGCCCTAGAGAGGGGAGAAAACTGCAAACTGACACATGAAATGGACCAATGTGCCGGGTTGAGACTTCTACAAACAAATGGCCCTTTTCATCTTCTGGAGGGGAAAAAATAATCTACGTGGGCGACAATCAGAGCTTGCCTCTTTTCAGCCATTTAAAGGGAAAATGGGGCTGGGTGCGGTGGTTCATGCCTGTAATCCTAGCATTTTGGGAGGCTGAGGTGGGAGAACTCCAGCTCAGAAGTTCGAGACCAGCTTGGGCAACATAGTGAGATGAGACCCTGTCTCTCTATAAAAAAAAAAAAAAAAAAAATAAAGGGAAAGTGGGCCAGTTCAGTAGCTCATGTATGTAATCCCAGCACTGAGAGGCAGAGGAAGAAAGATGGCTTGAGCCTAGTAGTTTGAGACCAGCCTGTGCAACATAGTGAGATCTCTGTCTCTACCTAAAAAAAAAAAAAAAAAAAAAAAAAAATTAGCCAAGCATGGTGGAGTGCATCTGTAGTCCTAGCTACTGAGGAAGCTGAGGTGGGAGAATCGCTTGAGCCCAGGAGTTAGAGGCTGCAGTGAGCTATGATCGTGCCATTGCACTCCAACCTGGGCAACAGAGCGAGATCCTACCTTTAAAAACAAACAAACAAACAAACAAACAAATAAATGGAAAGTGTAGCCTCACAGCTCTGTCCTGAATCCTATCACCCACGCTGGTCCCATCTCAGTCCAGGGGACCCCAGAATATTACACTGCTGGCATCTTAGGTCATAATGGACACCAA
Organism: Papio anubis; assembly: GCF_008728515.1. Taxonomy (NCBI): domain Eukaryota; kingdom Metazoa; phylum Chordata; class Mammalia; order Primates; family Cercopithecidae; genus Papio; species Papio anubis. The sequence goes on from NC_044984.1 coordinate 109,087,896, forward strand.
TGCAGCCACATGGATGCCAAAAGCACAGACCATAGGCATTCCGTATTCTCTTTGGTGTCCTCTTTCAGGGAAACCTGAGGAAGGTTCTGGAAGCAAGAGAGTCCCAAAATGTGCCTGAGAGACCCCTGTCTTCATCCCAGAGGCCTCCTTAGACATCAGCATTTGGGGAAAAAACTGGACATTTGCTGCAACCTCCCCAGCTGGTCAGCATTATTAAAGTGGGGCACATCTGTTCTTGACTGTTAGCACAGAGAAGAGGAGGGGGTCGAGTGAGAGCAGAAATCCCCAAACGCTAGGACTGATCCCACCTAGTACTAAGAGCAAATTGCCTCTAAGTTGGTGTCACGGAGAAGTGCTGCATGAAGGGGTAGAGATTCCTCATCAAAATACCCCTTCTTACCCACTTCCCTCCTGCCACCCTTCCCCTCTCCTCTCTCTTTCTAAAACTCCCCAGGTTCTAGCCAGTCTTGAGATTTATGACCTGTTTTGTTTTGTGAACACCCTAAGATCGTATTTGGGTGATGAGGAGCTGAGAGGTTTGCGGATAGCCTGTTGGTTAGAAAAGGGAGTATAAAGTATAATGAATGCAGTATATTTCCCAGTTGCTCTTTCTTGCACATACATAAAGTTATAAATGCCCCTGCATGTGTGGCAAGCACATAGGGTCCTTTGAAACACACACAGCAATATGCTCAGAGACAGCACCCCCGGACCCATGCACAGCGAGGCATCACATGCTTGCAAACACATGCAAAAGACCCACAGGCGTACAGGAGCATGTTCATGCACAAGCAGGCCCATACCAACATACAAAACTAGAAACAGATGCAAACCAGCATCCAATATCAGACCCAGATGGGGCTATGCACCCCAGTATGCACCCCGCTACTGCTGTGGCCCCTCCAAAAAGTTGAAATGCACAGGGCTGGAAGGATCCTTTCAGCTCCCTCTTCAATTTCCCTTGCAATACGAATGTCTTCCAAATTGCAGCCCTGGGACCCTACAAACTGCACTCCATTCTGCTTTCTTTTCTTCCTTTTTTTTTATTTTTTATTTTTTATTTTGAGACAGAGTCTCCCTGTGTCACCAGGCTGGAGTGCAGTGGTGTGATCTCGGCTCACTGCAACCTCCGACTCCCTGGTTCAATACATTCTCCTGCCAAATAGTTGGGGTTACAGGCACGCACCACCACGCCTAGCTAATTTGTGTATTTTTAGTAGAGATGGGGTTTCACCATGTTGGCCAGGATGGTCTAGATCTCCTGACCTCATGATCCGCCCATCTTGGCCTCCCAAAGTGCTGGGATTACAAGTGTGAGCCACCATGCCTGGCCTCTGCTTTCTTAATAAGACCTCCAGGCGCATGACAAAGCAGAAACCTTCAGAAACAAAATCTACCAAGTTTGAAGAATGGGCCTGGCCCAAGACGCTTTGGACGCCGTCCTTTCTGTCTTCACAGCGGCTTGCAGAAAACTTCTTGGAGGAGAATTGGCATTGCAAGGGTGTTACTGGAGACCTCGGCAAGAAAGTGAATGTAAAGACAGATGACCCAGGAACCGGTGATGGAGAAGGCTCTTGACAGCCAGGTCGTGGAATTACAGGGGGTCTCTTTGAGAGACAAAATAAAAAAAATAGCCCAGTAATCTTCCTTCCACCCTTTTCTCCGAGATCTAATTACAGATGTCTTGACATTCCTTCTGCATAGAGTTTCCTTAAAAGATTTGCCAAGAAAAAACATTTGGAAACTGTGTTTTAGGTATAATCCGTCTGGGAGTCACTCTTGCTCGCTTTGTCGTTAGATGACAAAACGCTTAATTACAGCGAGCGCAATGTATACCACATTTGGAAAGCTGGATTCTTGACCCAAATAATGTACCCCATACTGACAACGGCCTTTTGGCAAAACTTGTGTCTCTGATCTCACATTAATTACTACACAAATATACTTATTGTGAGTACCGAGTTTATGGGACGGAGTCCTCTTGACACATGTTCACAATAAAAACACATTTTTTCCCCTTCCCCTGACCCTAAGGAAAAGAAAAAAAAAAGATTAACATTTTTCAAGATGCTGTTTTAGTGACATGAAAACTGTCTGTTGAGTGTTCAGTTGGCTTTTGTTCTTTTTCTTTTCTCCTTTTATTAAAAAGCCTTTCAAACCAAGCATTCCTGGTTTGTAATTCTTTTCTCTACTTTTGCTTTTATGCTGAGGGAGAGACAGATTAGATTAGATTAAAGACCAAGGGACACCTCGTGAAATACATTCCATCTAGAGGCAATTTGGTTGAGAGGGCCAATTGTATGTGTGTGTGTGTGCGTGCGTGCGTGCGTGCGTGTTTCTCCTTGTGGCACACTGGTGGTCTTTTTACAGATACAGGGTTCTGGTTTTTGGAAATGCGTTTATTCCTTTAGCTTTTTTTCCCTTCAGAAGTCTGCAGCCTTTGATTGTGGCCTGACTTTTAGGGGTCTGCAGCATTTTGGGGTGTAGTAAATCTTCTTGTTAACTCTTCCCTTTACTGCCTCGCCATTCTCAAAAACTTTTACAAAAAGCAGCAACACTGCCCTCACAAACGACAGATGAAAGGAACGGTTTCAAAGCCTCTCTGACCCCTGCCCCAGTGGGCCCCCAGATTGGTCTGATGATGTCACAGGGGTAACCACAGCAACAAGCCGTGACATCATGACAAAAGGAGGACTGACCTTGGCCTGGAATTCAAAGGAAAAGCAGCTCATAAACTTCTAAAGCAAGCAGGAGATAAATATCCTTAGTCATAAAAGAACAAACGAAGTTTGGGGTGGGGGGACGGGGGAAAAAAGCAGAACTTTTTTTTTTTTTTTTTTTGAAATACAGTAAAATGTGTTGCCAAGTTTTTCAGGAAGTGCTAGTGCCATTTTGATGATGTGAACTAGACTTTAAAACAGAAAGAGGAAAAATGAATGTGGTGGACAAGGGCTGCTGACAATATTAGATAGAATCAGGTGAAACTTTTCCCTAAACTATAATTTGTAAAATGGGGGAGAGGGGATGAGCCAGACCAAAGCAAAACAACAGACAAATTCATTTCTGAGTGAGAGAAGGAATTACATGCCAGGAGAAAGGCAGTAATCCAGGAACTGTATTTATCAGAAAGGGAATGTGCTCAAGGCAACGTGGTACTCCGGACAGGATCCTGGGCCAGAAAAATTGATGAAATCTGAAGAAGATCTAGAGTTTAGTTAAGAGTAATGAACCAATGTTGGTTTCTTAGTTTAAAAGACTTTTTTTTTTTCTTTTTTCTTTTTTTGAGAGAGGGTCTCACTCTGTTGCCCAGGCTGGAGTGTAGTGGTGTGATTTGGGCTCATTGTAACCTCTGCCTCCTGGGTTTAAGCGATTCTCCTTCCTCAGCCTCCTGAGTAGCTGGGCTCACAGGCACGGGCCGCCATACCCAGCTAATTTTTGTATTTTTAGTACAGACAGGGTTTTACCATGTTGGCCAGACTGGTCTCGAACTTGTGACCTCAGGTATCCTCCCACGTCAGCCTCCCAAAGTCCTGGGATTATAGGAGTGAGACACCACACCTGGCCAATTTTAATTTTAAAATTGTATTTGTTTGTTCATTTATTTATTTTTAGAGTCAGGGTCTCTCCACCTCCCGGGCTCAATGACCTTCCTATCTCAGCCTCTTGAGTACCCGGAACTACAGGGTCACCCACCACTTTTGATTAATTTTTTATTTTTTGTAGAGATGGGGTCTTGCTTTTTTGCCCAGGCTGGTCTCAACCTCCTAAGCTCAAATGATCCCCCCACCTCAGCCTCTCAAAGTTTGGGGATTGCAGGCGTGAGCCTCCATGCCTGGCTTGCCTCCAGGAAACTTAAGGTCATTCTAGAAGGTGTTCTTGTCCTTAGAGTCTTCTGTGAGTCTACTGGCCCAGTTTCACAAGAAAGCTTCTTTCTCTATTTGTCCTGAGGGTAGGCTGACCACATAGCATGAGAAGCTTGTCTCCAGATGCCAGCAGGGGTGGTGAAATTACACCAAACTGGGAGTGGAGAGGGCCTGTCTCTGCTTTCACATGAACTTGCACGTGATATTGGGAAAGCCAGAGCTTCATTTTTTCTGGTCCACAAAACAGGGTCATTGGGCAATAGATAACAATGGTAAACAGACATCATGTCAGGTGCAAGCTGAGGCCCTGTCTGAAA